>NW_028137237.1:92500-145000 GCF_965140915.1 Aythya marila | reverse complement strand
AAGGGAATTCAAGGATTTGTCAATTTGTCAAAACTCGACAAAACGCAATGGAAACCACAAAACACGTCAAAAACACCCCAAAAGGGAACCGAATCAGAAGAAAAAATGTGATTTAACAACCCAAAAAACCCTTAAACCTACCTGATGTTCTCCTAAATGTACAATCCACTCCCAACCACCAGAAAACCCAATGGAAACACAAAAAAAAAACAAACGGAGACCTCAAAACACGTCAAAAACACCCCAAAAAAGAATGGGATAACCCCCCAAAAGGAAAGAAAACCCCCAAAAAATAGATCCACCCCAAAAACAGCCTAAACCTACCTGAAGTTCTCCAAAACCCACAATTTACACTTTTCCACCACCATGACAACAGAAAACCCAACGAAACCCAACAGAGACCCCAAAACATGTCAAAAACACCCCAAAAAAGAACGGGATCACCCCCAAAACTGGAAGAAAATTCCCCCCCCAAAAATTTACAATTTTCACCATGATGACCAACATGAACCAAACGAAAACCCAAAAGGAGACACCAAAACACGTCAAAAACACCCCAAAAAAGAAAGGGATCACCCATAAACTGGAAGAAAATCCCCAAAAAGCACAGATCCAATCCCAAAACCAGCCTAAACCTACCTGATGTTCTCCAAAACCCACAAATTTACCCTTTTCCACCATGATGACCATGGAAAACCCAACGAAACCCAATGGAGACAAAAAACATGTCAAAAAAAACACAAAAAAAAAACAAAAAAGAACAGGATCTCCCCCAAAAACAGAAGAAAAACCCAAATGCCATAGATCCACCCCAAAAGTCCCCCTAAGCCTACCTGATGTTCTCCAAAACCCACAATTTACCCTTTTTCACAATGATGACCAACGAGAACCCAACAAAACCCAACGGACAACCCCAAAACACGTCAAAAACACCCCAAAAAAGAACAGGATCACCCCAAAAAACAGAAGAAAACCCCAAATACCATGAATCCACCCCAAAAGTCCCCCTAAACCTACCTGAAGTTCTCCAAAACCCACAATTTACCCTTTTCCACCAAGATGCCAACAGAAAACCCAACAAAACCCAACAGAGACATCAAAACATGTCAAAAACACCCCAAAAAAGAACGGGATAACCCCCAAAACTGGAAGAAAATCCCCAAAAAAGCATGGATCCAATCCCAAAACCACCCTAAACCTACCTGATCTTCTCCAAATCCCAAAGTCCACTCCCAACCACCATAAAACCCATTAGGAACTCAACAAAACGCAACAGAAACCCCAAAACACCTCAAAAACACCCCAAAAGCAAACCGTATCAGAAGAAAATACGTGATTTAACCCCAAGAAAACCCTTAAACCTACCTGATCTTCTCCAAATCCCAAAATCCACTCCCACCCACCATAAAACCCATTAGGAACTCAACAAAACGCAACGGAAACCCCAAAACACGTCAAAAACACCCCAAAAAAGAACTGGATCAGAAGAAAAAAAAAACAAAACTATGCATTTCCCTCCCAAATCACCCTAAACTCACCTGATCTTCTTCAAAACCCACAATCCACTCCCATTTAGCTTAACGACCAACGAGAACCCAACAAAACCCAACGGAGACCCCAAAAACGTCAAAAACACCCCAAAAAAGAACTGGTTCAACCCCAACAACGAAAGAAAACCCCAAAAGCCATAGATCCACACCAAAAATCCCCCTAAACCAACCTGAAGTTCTCCAAAACCCACAATTTACACTTTTCCACATTGATGACCATGGAAAACCCAACGAAACCCAACGGAGACCACAAAACACGTCAAAAAAAAAAAAAAAAAAAAAAAAAAAAAAAAAAAAAGGGGATCACCCCCAAAATTGGAAGAAAATCCTTCAAAATCATAGATCCACCCCAAAACCACCCTAAACCTACCTGATGATCTCCAAAACCCACAATTTACAATTTTCCAACATGATGACCATGGAAAACCCAACGAAACCCAACGGAGACCCCAAAAGAAGTCAAAAACACCCAAAACAAGAACGGGATAAACCCTAAAAACGAAAGAAAACCCCAAAAGCCATAGATCCACACCAAAAGTCCCCCTAAACCTACCTGATGTTCTCCAAAACCCACAATTTACACTTTTTCACCAGGATGACCAACATGAACCAAACGAAAACCCAAAACGAGACACCAAAACACGTCAAAAACACCCCAAAAATAAAGGGATCACCCATAAACTGGAAGAAAATCCCCAAAAAGCACGGATCCAATCCCAAAACCAGCCTAAACCTACCTGATGTTCTCCAAAACCCACAATTTACCATTTTCCACCACGATGACCAACGAGTACACAACAAAACCCAACGGAGACCCCCAAACACCTCAAAAACTTCCCAAAAAAAAGAATTGGATCACCCCAAGAAACAGAAGAAAACACCAAAAAACATGACTCTGCCCCAAAAGTCCCCCTAAACCTACCTGATGTTCTCCAAAACCCACAATTTACACTTTTCCACCATGATGACAACGGAAAACCCAACGAAACCCAACGAAGAACCCAAAACACGTCAGAAACACCCCAAAAATGAATTCGATCACCCCAAAACTGGAACAAAATCCCCCAAAACCATAGATCCACCACAAAAACACCCTAAATCTACCTGAAGTTCTCCAAAACCCACAATTTACACTTTTCCACCATGATGACCACGGAAAACCCAACGAAACCCAACGGAGACCACAAAACACGTCAAAAACACGCCGAAAACCAACTGGATCACTAGAAAAAAACAGAAGAAAACCCTAAAAACCATGAATCTGCCCCAAAAGTCCTCATAAACCTACCTGATGTTCTCCAAAACCCACAATTTACACTTTTCCACCATGATGACCACGGAAAACCCAACGAAACCCAACGGAGAACCCAAAACACGTCAAAAACACCCCAAACAAGAACAGGATCACCCCCAAAACCAAAGAAAACCCCAAAAAGCACGGATCCAATCCCAAAACCACTCTAAACGTACCTGATGTTCTCCAAATCCAAATGTCCACTCCCAACCACCATAAAACCCAGTAGGAACTCAACGAAACCCAACGGAAACCCCAAAACACGTCAAAAACACCCCAAAAAATAACTGAATCAGAAGAAAAAACACCAAAAACTATGAATTTCCCCGCAAAACCACCCTAAACTCACCTGATCTTCTTCAAAACCCACAATCCACTCCCATTTCCCTTAACGACCAACTAAAACCCAACGGAGACCCCAAAACAAGTCAAAAACACCCCAAACAAGAACAGGATAACCCCTAAAAAAGAAAGAAAACCCCAAAAAAACATAGATCCACCCCAAAACCACACTAAACCTACCTGATGTTCTCCAAATCCCAAAGTCCACTCCCAACAAACTTAAAACACATTAGGAAATCAACAAAACACAACGGAAACCCCAAAACACGTCAAAAACACCACAAAAAAAAGCGGGATCACCCCCAAAACTGGAAGAAAACCCTAAAAGCCGTTGATCCACCCCAAAAGTCCCCCTAAACCTACCTGATGTTCTCCAATACCCACAATTTACCCGTTTTCACCATGATGAACAACAAGAACCCAACAAAAAACAACGGAGACCCCAAAACACATCAAAAACACCCCAAAAAATAACTGAATCAGAAGAAAAAACACCAAAAACTATCAATTTCCCCGCAAAACCACCCTAAACTCACCTGATCTTCTTCAAAACCCACAATCCACTCCCATTTACCTTAACGACCAATGAGAATCCAACTAAAACCCAACGGAGACCCCAAAACAAGTCGAAAACACCCCAAACAAGAACAGGATAACCCCTAATAAAGAAAGAAAACCCCAAAAAACGATAGATCCACCCCAAAACGACACTAAACCTACCTGATGTTCTCCAAAACACGCAAGTTAAACTTTTCCAACATGATGAAAAACAAGAACCCAACAAAACCCAACAGAGACCCCAAAACATGTCAAAAACACCCCAAAAAAGAACGGGATCACCCCCAAAACTGGAAGAAAATTCCCCCCCCAAAAATTTACAATTTTCACCATGATGACCAACATGAACCAAACGAAAACCCAAAAGGAGACACCAAAACACGTCAAAAACACCCCAAAAAAGAAAGGGATCACCCATAAACTGGAAGAAAATCCCCAAAAAGCACAGATCCAATCCCAAAACCAGCCTAAACCTACCTGATGTTCTCCAAAACCCACAAATTTACCCTTTTCCACCATGATGACCATGGAAAACCCAACGAAACCCAATGGAGACAAAAAACATGTCAAAAAAAACACAAAAAAAAACAAAAAAGAACAGGATCTCCCCCAAAAACAGAAGAAAAACCCAAATGCCATAGATCCACCCCAAAAGTCCCCCTAAGCCTACCTGATGTTCTCCAAAACCCACAATTTACCCTTTTTCACAATGATGACCAACGAGAACCCAACAAAACCCAACGGACAACCCCAAAACACGTCAAAAACACCCCAAAAAAGAACAGGATCACCCCAAAAAACAGAAGAAAACCCCAAATACCATGAATCCACCCCAAAAGTCCCCCTAAACCTACCTGAAGTTCTCCAAAACCCACAATTTACCCTTTTCCACCAAGATGCCAACAGAAAACCCAACGAAACCCAACGAAGAACCCAAAACACGTCAGAAACACCCCAAAAATGAATTCGATCACCCCAAAACTGGAACAAAATCCCCCAAAACCATAGATCCACCACAAAAACACCCTAAATCTACCTGAAGTTCTCCAAAACCCACAATTTACACTTTTCCACCATGATGACCACGGAAAACCCAACGAAACCCAACGGAGACCACAAAACACGTCAAAAACACGCCGAAAACCAACTGGATCACTAGAAAAAAACAGAAGAAAACCCTAAAAACCATGAATCTGCCCCAAAAGTCCTCATAAACCTACCTGATGTTCTCCAAAACCCACAATTTACACTTTTCCACCATGATGACCACGGAAAACCCAACGAAACCCAACGGAGAACCCAAAACACGTCAAAAACACCCCAAACAAGAACAGGATCACCCCCAAAACCAAAGAAAACCCCAAAAAGCACGGATCCAATCCCAAAACCACTCTAAACGTACCTGATGTTCTCCAAATCCAAATGTCCACTCCCAACCACCATAAAACCCAGTAGGAACTCAACGAAACCCCACGGAAACCCCAAAACACATCAAAAACACCCCAAAAAATAACTGAATCAGAAGAAAAAACACCAAAAACTATGAATTTCCCCGCAAAACCACCCTAAACTCACCTGATCTTCTTCAAAACCCACAATCCACTCCCATTTCCCTTAACGACCAACTAAAACCCAACAGAGACCCCAAAACAAGTCAAAAACACCCCAAACAAGAACAGGATAACCCCTAAAAAAGAAAGAAAACCCCAAAAAAACATAGATCCACCCCAAAACCACACTAAACCTACCTGATGTTCTCCAAATCCCAAAGTCCACTCCCAACAAACTTAAAACACATTAGGAAATCAACAAAACACAACGGAAACCCCAAAACACGTCAAAAACACCACAAAAAAAAGCGGGATCACCCCCAAAACTGGAAGAAAACCCTAAAAGCCGTTGATCCACCCCAAAAGTCCCCCTAAACCTACCTGATGTTCTCCAATACCCACAATTTACCCGTTTTCACCATGATGAACAACAAGAACCCAACAAAAAACAACGGAGACCCCAAAACACATCAAAAACACCCCAAAAAATAACTGAATCAGAAGAAAAAACACCAAAAACTATCAATTTCCCCGCAAAACCACCCTAAACTCACCTGATCTTCTTCAAAACCCACAATCCACTCCCATTTACCTTAACGACCAATGAGAATCCAACTAAAACCCAACGGAGACCCCAAAACAAGTCGAAAACACCCCAAACAAGAACAGGATAACCCCTAATAAAGAAAGAAAACCCCAAAAAACGATAGATCCACCCCAAAACGACACTAAACCTACCTGATGTTCTCCAAAACACGCAAGTTAAACTTTTCCAACATGATGAAAAACAAGAACCCAACAAAACCCAACAGAGACCCCAAAACATGTCAAAAACACCCCAAAAAAGAACGGGATCACCCCCAAAACTGGAAGAAAATTCCCCCCCCAAAAATTTACAATTTTCACCATGATGACCAACATGAACCAAACGAAAACCCAAAAGGAGACACCAAAACACGTCAAAAACACCCCAAAAAAGAAAGGGATCACCCATAAACTGGAAGAAAATCCCCAAAAAGCACAGATCCAATCCCAAAACCAGCCTAAACCTACCTGATGTTCTCCAAAACCCACAAATTTACCCTTTTCCACCATGATGACCATGGAAAACCCAACGAAACCCAATGGAGACAAAAAACATGTCAAAAAAAACACAAAAAAAAACAAAAAAGAACAGGATCTCCCCCAAAAACAGAAGAAAAACCCAAATGCCATAGATCCACCCCAAAAGTCCCCCTAAGCCTACCTGATGTTCTCCAAAACCCACAATTTACCCTTTTTCACAATGATGACCAACGAGAACCCAACAAAACCCAACGGACAACCCCAAAACACGTCAAAAACACCCCAAAAAAGAACAGGATCACCCCAAAAAACAGAAGAAAACCCCAAATACCATGAATCCACCCCAAAAGTCCCCCTAAACCTACCTGAAGTTCTCCAAAACCCACAATTTACCCTTTTCCACCAAGATGCCAACAGAAAACCCAACGAAACCCAACGAAGAACCCAAAACACGTCAGAAACACCCCAAAAATGAATTCGATCACCCCAAAACTGGAACAAAATCCCCCAAAACCATAGATCCACCACAAAAACACCCTAAATCTACCTGAAGTTCTCCAAAACCCACAATTTACACTTTTCCACCATGATGACCACGGAAAACCCAACGAAACCCAACGGAGACCACAAAACACGTCAAAAACACGCCGAAAACCAACTGGATCACTAGAAAAAAACAGAAGAAAACCCTAAAAACCATGAATCTGCCCCAAAAGTCCTCATAAACCTACCTGATGTTCTCCAAAACCCACAATTTACACTTTTCCACCATGATGACCACGGAAAACCCAACGAAACCCAACGGAGAACCCAAAACACGTCAAAAACACCCCAAACAAGAACAGGATCACCCCCAAAACCAAAGAAAACCCCAAAAAGCACGGATCCAATCCCAAAACCACTCTAAACGTACCTGATGTTCTCCAAATCCAAATGTCCACTCCCAACCACCATAAAACCCAGTAGGAACTCAACGAAACCCCACGGAAACCCCAAAACACATCAAAAACACCCCAAAAAATAACTGAATCAGAAGAAAAAACACCAAAAACTATGAATTTCCCCGCAAAACCACCCTAAACTCACCTGATCTTCTTCAAAACCCACAATCCACTCCCATTTCCCTTAACGACCAACTAAAACCCAACAGAGACCCCAAAACAAGTCAAAAACACCCCAAACAAGAACAGGATAACCCCTAAAAAAGAAAGAAAACCCCAAAAAAACATAGATCCACCCCAAAACCACACTAAACCTACCTGATGTTCTCCAAATCCCAAAGTCCACTCCCAACAAACTTAAAACACATTAGGAAATCAACAAAACACAACGGAAACCCCAAAACACGTCAAAAACACCACAAAAAAAAGCGGGATCACCCCCAAAACTGGAAGAAAACCCTAAAAGCCGTTGATCCACCCCAAAAGTCCCCCTAAACCTACCTGATGTTCTCCAATACCCACAATTTACCCGTTTTCACCATGATGAACAACAAGAACCCAACAAAAAACAACGGAGACCCCAAAACACATCAAAAACACCCCAAAAAATAACTGAATCAGAAGAAAAAACACCAAAAACTATCAATTTCCCCGCAAAACCACCCTAAACTCACCTGATCTTCTTCAAAACCCACAATCCACTCCCATTTACCTTAACGACCAACGAGAATCCAACTAAAACCCAACGGAGACCCCAAAACAAGTCAAAAACACCCCAAAAAAGAATGGGATAACCCCCCAAAACGAAAGAAAACCCCAAAAAAATAGATCCACCCCAAAACGACACTAAACCTACCTGATGTTCTCCAAAACACGCAAGTTAAACTTTTCCAACATGATGAAAAACAAGAACCCAACAAAACCCAACAGAGACCCCAAAACATGTCAAAAACACCCCAAAAAAGAACGGGATCACCCCCAAAACTGGAAGAAAATTCCCCCCCCAAAAATTTACAATTTTCACCATGATGACCAACATGAACCAAACGAAAACCCAAAAGGAGACACCAAAACACGTCAAAAACACCCCAAAAAAGAAAGGGATCACCCATAAACTGGAAGAAAATCCCCAAAAAGCACAGATCCAATCCCAAAACCAGCCTAAACCTACCTGATGTTCTCCAAAACCCACAAATTTACCCTTTTCCACCATGATGACCATGGAAAACCCAACGAAACCCAATGGAGACAAAAAACATGTCAAAAAAAAACAAAAAAAAACAAAAAAGAACAGGATCTCCCCCAAAAACAGAAGAAAAACCCAAATGCCATAGATCCACCCCAAAAGTCCCCCTAAGCCTACCTGATGTTCTCCAAAACCCACAATTTACCCTTTTTCACAATGATGACCAACGAGAACCCAACAAAACCCAACGGACAACCCCAAAACACGTCAAAAACACCCCAAAAAAGAACAGGATCACCCCAAAAAACAGAAGAAAACCCCAAATACCATGAATCCACCCCAAAAGTCCCCCTAAACCTACCTGAAGTTCTCCAAAACCCACAATTTACACTTTTCCACCAAGATGCCAACAGAAAACCCAACGAAACCCAACGAAGAACCCAAAACACGTCAGAAACACCCCAAAAATGAATTCGATCACCCCAAAACTGGAACAAAATCCCCCAAAACCATAGATCCACCACAAAAACACCCTAAATCTACCTGAAGTTCTCCAAAACCCACAATTTACACTTTTCCACCATGATGACCACGGAAAACCCAACGAAACCCAACGGAGACCACAAAACACGTCAAAAACACGCCGAAAACCAACTGGATCACTAGAAAAAAACAGAAGAAAACCCTAAAAACCATGAATCTGCCCCAAAAGTCCTCATAAACCTACCTGATGTTCTCCAAAACCCACAATTTACACTTTTCCACCATGATGACCACGGAAAACCCAACGAAACCCAACGGAGAACCCAAAACACGTCAAAAACACCCCAAACAAGAACAGGATCACCCCCAAAACCAAAGAAAACCCCAAAAAGCACGGATCCAATCCCAAAACCACTCTAAACGTACCTGATGTTCTCCAAATCCAAATGTCCACTCCCAACCACCATAAAACCCAGTAGGAACTCAACGAAACCCAACGGAAACCCCAAAACACCTCAAAAACACCCCAAAAAAGAACTGAATCAGAAGAAAAAACACCAAAAACTATGAATTTCCCCGCAAAACCACCCTAAACTCACCTGATCTTCTTCAAAACCCACAATCCACTCCCATTTCCCTTAAGGACCAACTAAAACCCAACGGAGACCCCAAAACAAGTCAAAAACACCCCAAACAAGAACAGGATAACCCCTAAAAAAGAAAGAAAACCCCAAAAAAACATAGATCCACCCCAAAACCACACTAAACCTACCTGATGTTCTCCAAATCCCAAAGTCCACTCCCAACAAACTTAAAACACATTAGGAAATCAACAAAACACAACGGAAACCCCAAAACACGTCAAAAACACCACAAAAAAAAGCGGGATCACCCCCAAAACTGGAAGAAAACCCTAAAAGCCGTTGATCCACCCCAAAAGTCCCCCTAAACCTACCTGATGTTCTCCAATACCCACAATTTACCCGTTTTCACCATGATGAACAACAAGAACCCAACAAAAAACAACGGAGACCCCAAAACACATCAAAAACACCCCAAAAAATAACTGAATCAGAAGAAAAAACACCAAAAACTATCAATTTCCCCGCAAAACCACCCTAAACTCACCTGATCTTCTTCAAAACCCACAATCTACTCCCATTTACCTTAACGACCAACGAGAATCCAACTAAAACCCAACGGAGACCCCAAAACAAGTCAAAAACACCCCAAAAAAGAATGGGATAACCCCCCAAAACGAAAGAAAACCCCAAAAAAATAGATCCACCCCAAAACGACACTAAACCTACCTGATGTTCTCCAAAACACGCAAGTTAAACTTTTCCAACATGATGAAAAACAAGAACCCAACAAAACCCAACAGAGACCCCAAAACATGTCAAAAACACCCCAAAAAAGAACGGGATCACCCCCAAAACTGGAAGAAAATTCCCCCCCCCAAAAATTTACAATTTTCACCATGATGACCAACATGAACCAAACGAAAACCCAAAAGGAGACACCAAAACACGTCAAAAACACCCCAAAAAAGAAAGGGATCACCCATAAACTGGAAGAAAATCCCCAAAAAGCACAGATCCAATCCCAAAACCAGCCTAAACCTACCTGATGTTCTCCAAAACCCACAAATTTACCCTTTTCCACCATGATGACCATGGAAAACCCAACGAAACCCAATGGAGACAAAAAACATGTCAAAAAAAACACACAAAAAAACAAAAAAGAACAGGATCTCCCCCAAAAACAGAAGAAAAACCCAAATGCCATAGATCCACCCCAAAAGTCCCCCTAAGCCTACCTGATGTTCTCCAAAACCCACAATTTACCCTTTTTCACAATGATGACCAACGAGAACCCAACAAAACCCAACGGACAACCCCAAAACACGTCAAAAACACCCCAAAAAAGAACAGGATCACCCCAAAAAACAGAAGAAAACCCCAAATACCATGAATCCACCCCAAAAGTCCCCCTAAACCTACCTGAAGTTCTCCAAAACCCACAATTTACCCTTTTCCACCAAGATGCCAACAGAAAACCCAACGAAACCCAACGAAGAACCCAAAACACGTCAGAAACACCCCAAAAATGAATTCGATCACCCCAAAACTGGAACAAAATCCCCCAAAACCATAGATCCACCACAAAAACACCCTAAATCTACCTGAAGTTCTCCAAAACCCACAATTTACACTTTTCCACCATGATGACCACGGAAAACCCAACGAAACCCAACGGAGACCACAAAACACGTCAAAAACACGCCGAAAACCAACTGGATCACTAGAAAAAAACAGAAGAAAACCCTAAAAACCATGAATCTGCCCCAAAAGTCCTCATAAACCTACCTGATGTTCTCCAAAACCCACAATTTACACTTTTCCACCATGATGACCACGGAAAACCCAACGAAACCCAACGGAGAACCCAAAACACGTCAAAAACACCCCAAACAAGAACAGGATCACCCCCAAAACCAAAGAAAACCCCAAAAAGCACGGATCCAATCCCAAAACCACTCTAAACGTACCTGATGTTCTCCAAATCCAAATGTCCACTCCCAACCACCATAAAACCCAGTAGGAACTCAACGAAACCCAACGGAAACCCCAAAACACATCAAAAACACCCCAAAAAAGAACTGAATCAGAAGAAAAAACACCAAAAACTATCAATTTCCCCGCAAAACCACCCTAAACTCACCTGATCTTCTTCAAAACCCACAATCCACTCCCATTTCCCTTAACGACCAACTAAAACCCAACGGAGACCCCAAAACAAGTCAAAAACACCCCAAACAAGAACAGGATAACCCCTAAAAAAGAAAGAAAACCCCAAAAAAACATAGATCCACCCCAAAACCACACTAAACCTACCTGATGTTCTCCAAATCCCAAAGTCCACTCCCAACAAACTTAAAACACATTAGGAAATCAACAAAACACAACGGAAACCCCAAAACACGTCAAAAACACCACAAAAAAAAGCGGGATCACCCCCAAAACTGGAAGAAAACCCTAAAAGCCGTTGATCCACCCCAAAAGTCCCCCTAAACCTACCTGATGTTCTCCAATACCCACAATTTACCCGTTTTCACCATGATGAACAACAAGAACCCAACAAAAAACAACGGAGACCCCAAAACACATCAAAAACACCCCAAAAAATAACTGAATCAGAAGAAAAAACACCAAAAACTATCAATTTCCCCGCAAAACCACCCTAAACTCACCTGATCTTCTTCAAAACCCACAATCCACTCCCATTTACCTTAACGACCAACGAGAATCCAACTAAAACCCAACGGAGACCCCAAAACAAGTCAAAAACACCCCAAAAAAGAATGGGATAACCCCCCAAAACGAAAGAAAACCCCAAAAAAATAGATCCACCCCAAAACGACACTAAACCTACCTGATGTTCTCCAAAACACGCAAGTTAAACTTTTCCAACATGATGAAAAACAAGAACCCAACAAAACCCAACAGAGACCCCAAAACATGTCAAAAACACCCCAAAAAAGAACGGGATCACCCCCAAAACTGGAAGAAAATTCCCCCCCCAAAAATTTACAATTTTCACCATGATGACCAACATGAACCAAACGAAAACCCAAAAGGAGACACCAAAACACGTCAAAAACACCCCAAAAAAGAAAGGGATCACCCATAAACTGGAAGAAAATCCCCAAAAAGCACAGATCCAATCCCAAAACCAGCCTAAACCTACCTGATGTTCTCCAAAACCCACAAATTTACCCTTTTCCACCATGATGACCATGGAAAACCCAACGAAACCCAATGGAGACAAAAAACATGTCAAAAAAAACACACAAAAAAACAAAAAAGAACAGGATCTCCCCCAAAAACAGAAGAAAAACCCAAATGCCATAGATCCACCCCAAAAGTCCCCCTAAGCCTACCTGATGTTCTCCAAAACCCACAATTTACCCTTTTTCACAATGATGACCAACGAGAACCCAACAAAACCCAACGGACAACCCCAAAACACGTCAAAAACACCCCAAAAAAGAACAGGATCACCCCAAAAAACAGAAGAAAACCCCAAATACCATGAATCCACCCCAAAAGTCCCCCTAAACCTACCTGAAGTTCTCCAAAACCCACAATTTACACTTTTCCACCAAGATGCCAACAGAAAACCCAACGAAACCCAACGAAGAACCCAAAACACGTCAGAAACACCCCAAAAATGAATTCGATCACCCCAAAACTGGAACAAAATCCCCCAAAACCATAGATCCACCACAAAAACACCCTAAATCTACCTGAAGTTCTCCAAAACCCACAATTTACACTTTTCCACCATGATGACCACGGAAAACCCAACGAAACCCAACGGAGACCACAAAACACGTCAAAAACACGCCGAAAACCAACTGGATCACTAGAAAAAAACAGAAGAAAACCCTAAAAACCATGAATCTGCCCCAAAAGTCCTCATAAACCTACCTGATGTTCTCCAAAACCCACAATTTACACTTTTCCACCATGATGACCACGGAAAACCCAACGAAACCCAACGGAGAACCCAAAACACGTCAAAAACACCCCAAACAAGAACAGGATCACCCCCAAAACCAAAGAAAACCCCAAAAAGCACGGATCCAATCCCAAAACCACTCTAAACGTACCTGATGTTCTCCAAATCCAAATGTCCACTCCCAACCACCATAAAACCCAGTAGGAACTCAACGAAACCCAACGGAAACCCCAAAACACATCAAAAACACCCCAAAAAAGAACTGAATCAGAAGAAAAAACACCAAAAACTATGAATTTCCCCGCAAAACCACCCTAAACTCACCTGATCTTCTTCAAAACCCACAATCCACTCCCATTTCCCTTAACGACCAACTAAAACCCAACGGAGACCCCAAAACAAGTCAAAAACACCCCAAACAAGAACAGGATAACCCCTAAAAAAGAAAGAAAACCCCAAAAAAACATAGATCCACCCCAAAACCACACTAAACCTACCTGATGTTCTCCAAATCCCAAAGTCCACTCCCAACAAACTTAAAACACATTAGGAAATCAACAAAACACAACGGAAACCCCAAAACACGTCAAAAACACCACAAAAAAAAGCGGGATCACCCCCAAAACTGGAAGAAAACCCTAAAAGCCGTTGATCCACCCCAAAAGTCCCCCTAAACCTACCTGATGTTCTCCAATACCCACAATTTACCCGTTTTCACCATGATGAACAACAAGAACCCAACAAAAAACAACGGAGACCCCAAAACACATCAAAAACACCCCAAAAAATAACTGAATCAGAAGAAAAAACACCAAAAACTATCAATTTCCCCGCAAAACCACCCTAAACTCACCTGATCTTCTTCAAAACCCACAATCCACTCCCATTTACCTTAACGACCAACGAGAATCCAACTAAAACCCAACAGAGACCCCAAAACATGTCAAAAACACCCCAAAAAAGAACGGGATCACCCCCAAAACTGGAAGAAAATTCCCCCCCCCAAAAATTTACAATTTTCACCCTGATGACCAACATGAACCAAACGAAAACCCAAAAGGAGACACCAAAACACGTCAAAAACACCCCAAAAAAGAAAGGGATCACCCATAAACTGGAAGAAAATCCCCAAAAAGCACAGATCCAATCCCAAAACCACCCTAAACCTACCTGATGTTCTCCAAAACCCACAAATTTACCCTTTTCCACCATGATGACCATGGAAAACCCAACGAAACCCAATGGAGACAAAAAACATGTCAAAAAAAAACCAAAAAAAAACAAAAAAGAACAGGATCTCCCCCAAAAACAGAAGAAAAACCCAAATGCCATAGATCCACCCCAAAAGTCCCCCTAAGCCTACCTGATGTTCTCCAAAACCCACAATTTACCCTTTTTCACAATGATGACCAACGAGAACCCAACAAAACCCAACGGACAACCCCAAAACACGTCAAAAACACCCCAAAAAAGAACAGGATCACCCCAAAAAACAGAAGAAAACCCCAAATACCATGAATCCACCCCAAAAGTCCCCCTAAACCTACCTGAAGTTCTCCAAAACCCACAATTTACCCTTTTCCACCAAGATGCCAACAGAAAACCCAACGAAACCCAACGAAGAACCCAAAACACGTCAGAAACACCCCAAAAATGAATTCGATCACCCCAAAACTGGAACAAAATCCCCCAAAACCATAGATCCACCACAAAAACACCCTAAATCTACCTGAAGTTCTCCAAAACCCACAATTTACACTTTTCCACCATGATGACCACGGAAAACCCAACGAAACCCAACGGAGACCACAAAACACGTCAAAAACACGCCGAAAACCAACTGGATCACTAGAAAAAAACAGAAGAAAACCCTAAAAACCATGAATCTGCCCCAAAAGTCCTCATAAACCTACCTGATGTTCTCCAAAACCCACAATTTACACTTTTCCACCATGATGACCACGGAAAACCCAACGAAACCCAACGGAGAACCCAAAACACGTCAAAAACACCCCAAACAAGAACAGGATCACCCCCAAAACCAAAGAAAACCCCAAAAAGCACGGATCCAATCCCAAAACCACTCTAAACGTACCTGATGTTCTCCAAATCCAAATGTCCACTCCCAACCACCATAAAACCCAGTAGGAACTCAACGAAACCCAACGGAAACCCCAAAACACATCAAAAACACCCCAAAAAAGAACTGAATCAGAAGAAAAAACACCAAAAACTATCAATTTCCCCGCAAAACCACCCTAAACTCACCTGATCTTCTTCAAAACCCACAATCCACTCCCATTTCCCTTAACGACCAACTAAAACCCAACGGAGACCCCAAAACAAGTCAAAAACACCCCAAACAAGAACAGGATAACCCCTAAAAAAGAAAGAAAACCCCAAAAAAACATAGATCCACCCCAAAACCACACTAAACCTACCTGATGTTCTCCAAATCCCAAAGTCCACTCCCAACAAACTTAAAACACATTAGGAAATCAACAAAACACAACGGAAACCCCAAAACACGTCAAAAACACCACAAAAAAAAAGCGGGATCACCCCCAAAACTGGAAGAAAACCCTAAAAGCCGTTGATCCACCCCAAAAGTCCCCCTAAACCTACCTGATGTTCTCCAATACCCACAATTTACCCGTTTTCACCATGATGAACAACAAGAACCCAACAAAAAACAACGGAGACCCCAAAACACATCAAAAACACCCCAAAAAATAACTGAATCAGAAGAAAAAACACCAAAAACTATCAATTTCCCCGCAAAACCACCCTAAACTCACCTGATCTTCTTCAAAACCCACAATCCACTCCCATTTACCTTAACGACCAACGAGAATCCAACTAAAACCCAACGGAGACCCCAAAACAAGTCAAAAACACCCCAAAAAAGAATGGGATAACCCCCCAAAACGAAAGAAAACCCCAAAAAAATAGATCCACCCCAAAACGACACTAAACCTACCTGATGTTCTCCAAAACACGCAAGTTAAACTTTTCCAACATGATGAAAAACAAGAACCCAACAAAACCCAACAGAGACCCCAAAACATGTCAAAAACACCCCAAAAAAGAACGGGATCACCCCCAAAACTGGAAGAAAATTCCCCCCCCAAAAATTTACAATTTTCACCATGATGACCAACATGAACCAAACGAAAACCCAAAAGGAGACACCAAAACACGTCAAAAACACCCCAAAAAAGAAAGGGATCACCCATAAACTGGAAGAAAATCCCCAAAAAGCACAGATCCAATCCCAAAACCAGCCTAAACCTACCTGATGTTCTCCAAAAGCCACAAATTTACCCTTTTCCACCATGATGACCATGGAAAACCCAACGAAACCCAATGGAGACAAAAAACATGTCAAAAAAAACCAAAAAAAAACAAAAAAGAACAGGATCTCCCCCAAAAACAGAAGAAAAACCCAAATGCCATAGATCCACCCCAAAAGTCCCCCTAAGCCTACCTGATGTTCTCCAAAACCCACAATTTACCCTTTTTCACAATGATGACCAACGAGAACCCAACAAAACCCAACGGACAACCCCAAAACACGTCAAAAACACCCCAAAAAAGAACAGGATCACCCCAAAAAACAGAAGAAAACCCCAAATACCATGAATCCACCCCAAAAGTCCCCCTAAACCTACCTGAAGTTCTCCAAAACCCACAATTTACACTTTTCCACCAAGATGCCAACAGAAAACCCAACGAAACCCAACGAAGAACCCAAAACACGTCAGAAACACCCCAAAAATGAATTCGATCACCCCAAAACTGGAACAAAATCCCCCAAAACCATAGATCCACCACAAAAACACCCTAAATCTACCTGAAGTTCTCCAAAACCCACAATTTACACTTTTCCACCATGATGACCACGGAAAACCCAACGAAACCCAACGGAGACCACAAAACACGTCAAAAACACGCCGAAAACCAACTGGATCACTAGAAAAAAACAGAAGAAAACCCTAAAAACCATGAATCTGCCCCAAAAGTCCTCATAAACCTACCTGATGTTCTCCAAAACCCACAATTTACACTTTTCCACCATGATGACCACGGAAAACCCAACGAAACCCAACGGAGAACCCAAAACACGTCAAAAACACCCCAAACAAGAACAGGATCACCCCCAAAACCAAAGAAAACCCCAAAAAGCACGGATCCAATCCCAAAACCACTCTAAACGTACCTGATGTTCTCCAAATCCAAATGTCCACTCCCAACCACCATAAAACCCAGTAGGAACTCAACGAAACCCAACGGAAACCCCAAAACACATCAAAAACACCCCAAAAAAGAACTGAATCAGAAGAAAAAACACCAAAAACTATCAATTTCCCCGCAAAACCACCCTAAACTCACCTGATCTTCTTCAAAACCCACAATCCACTCCCATTTCCCTTAACGACCAACTAAAACCCAACGGAGACCCCAAAACAAGTCAAAAACACCCCAAACAAGAACAGGATAACCCCTAAAAAAGAAAGAAAACCCCAAAAAAACATAGATCCACCCCAAAACCACACTAAACCTACCTGATGTTCTCCAAATCCCAAAGTCCACTCCCAACAAACTTAAAACACATTAGGAAATCAACAAAACACAACGGAAACCCCAAAACACGTCAAAAACACCACAAAAAAAAAGCGGGATCACCCCCAAAACTGGAAGAAAACCCTAAAAGCCGTTGATCCACCCCAAAAGTCCCCCTAAACCTACCTGATGTTCTCCAATACCCACAATTTACCCGTTTTCACCATGATGAACAACAAGAACCCAACAAAAAACAACGGAGACCCCAAAACACATCAAAAACACCCCAAAAAATAACTGAATCAGAAGAAAAAACACCAAAAACTATCAATTTCCCCGCAAAACCACCCTAAACTCACCTGATCTTCTTCAAAACCCACAATCCACTCCCATTTACCTTAACGACCAACGAGAATCCAACTAAAACCCAACGGAGACCCCAAAACAAGTCAAAAACACCCCAAAAAAGAATGGGATAACCCCCCAAAACGAAAGAAAACCCCAAAAAAATAGATCCACCCCAAAACGACACTAAACCTACCTGATGTTCTCCAAAACACGCAAGTTAAACTTTTCCAACATGATGAAAAACAAGAACCCAACAAAACCCAACAGAGACCCCAAAACATGTCAAAAACACCCCAAAAAAGAACGGGATCACCCCCAAAACTGGAAGAAAATTCCCCCCCCAAAAATTTACAATTTTCACCATGATGACCAACATGAACCAAACGAAAACCCAAAAGGAGACACCAAAACACGTCAAAAACACCCCAAAAAAGAAAGGGATCACCCATAAACTGGAAGAAAATCCCCAAAAAGCACAGATCCAATCCCAAAACCAGCCTAAACCTACCTGATGTTCTCCAAAACCCACAAATTTACCCTTTTCCACCATGATGACCATGGAAAACCCAACGAAACCCAATGGAGACAAAAAACATGTCAAAAAAAACCAAAAAAAAACAAAAAAGAACAGGATCTCCCCCAAAAACAGAAGAAAAACCCAAATGCCATAGATCCACCCCAAAAGTCCCCCTAAGCCTACCTGATGTTCTCCAAAACCCACAATTTACCCTTTTTCACAATGATGACCAACGAGAACCCAACAAAACCCAACGGACAACCCCAAAACACGTCAAAAACACCCCAAAAAAGAACAGGATCACCCCAAAAAACAGAAGAAAACCCCAAATACCATGAATCCACCCCAAAAGTCCCCCTAAACCTACCTGAAGTTCTCCAAAACCCACAATTTACACTTTTCCACCAAGATGCCAACAGAAAACCCAACGAAACCCAACGAAGAACCCAAAACACGTCAGAAACACCCCAAAAATGAATTCGATCACCCCAAAACTGGAACAAAATCCCCCAAAACCATAGATCCACCACAAAAACACCCTAAATCTACCTGAAGTTCTCCAAAACCCACAATTTACACTTTTCCACCATGATGACCACGGAAAACCCAACGAAACCCAACGGAGACCACAAAACACGTCAAAAACACGCCGAAAACCAACTGGATCACTAGAAAAAAACAGAAGAAAACCCTAAAAACCATGAATCTGCCCCAAAAGTCCTCATAAACCTACCTGATGTTCTCCAAAACCCACAATTTACACTTTTCCACCATGATGACCACGGAAAACCCAACGAAACCCAACGGAGAACCCAAAACACGTCAAAAACACCCCAAACAAGAACAGGATCACCCCCAAAACCAAAGAAAACCCCAAAAAGCACGGATCCAATCCCAAAACCACTCTAAACGTACCTGATGTTCTCCAAATCCAAATGTCCACTCCCAACCACCATAAAACCCAGTAGGAACTCAACGAAACCCAACGGAAACCCCAAAACACATCAAAAACACCCCAAAAAAGAACTGAATCAGAAGAAAAAACACCAAAAACTATGAATTTCCCCGCAAAACCACCCTAAACTCACCTGATCTTCTTCAAAACCCACAATCCACTCCCATTTCCCTTAAGGACCAACTAAAACCCAACGGAGACCCCAAAACAAGTCAAAAACACCCCAAACAAGAACAGGATAACCCCTAAAAAAGAAAGAAAACCCCAAAAAAACATAGATCCACCCCAAAACCACACTAAACCTACCTGATGTTCTCCAAATCCCAAAGTCCACTCCCAACAAACTTAAAACACATTAGGAAATCAACAAAACACAACGGAAACCCCAAAACACGTCAAAAACACCACAAAAAAAAGCGGGATCACCCCCAAAACTGGAAGAAAACCCTAAAAGCCGTTGATCCACCCCAAAAGTCCCCCTAAACCTACCTGATGTTCTCCAATACCCACAATTTACCCGTTTTCACCATGATGAACAACAAGAACCCAACAAAAAACAACGGAGACCCCAAAACACATCAAAAACACCCCAAAAAATAACTGAATCAGAAGAAAAAACACCAAAAACTATGAATTTCCCCGCAAAACCACCCTAAACTCACCTGATCTTCTTCAAAACCCACAATCCACTCCCATTTACCTTAACGACCAACGAGAATCCAACTAAAACCCAACGGAGACCCCAAAACAAGTCAAAAACACCCCAAAAAAGAATGGGATAACCCCCCAAAACGAAAGAAAACCCCAAAAAAATAGATCCACCCCAAAACGACACTAAACCTACCTGATGTTCTCCAAAACACGCAAGTTAAACTTTTCCAACATGATGAAAAACAAGAACCCAACAAAACCCAACAGAGACCCCAAAACATGTCAAAAACACCCCAAAAAAGAACGGGATCACCCCCAAAACTGGAAGAAAATTCCCCCCCCAAAAATTTACAATTTTCACCATGATGACCAACATGAACCAAACGAAAACCCAAAAGGAGACACCAAAACACGTCAAAAACACCCCAAAAAAGAAAGGGATCACCCATAAACTGGAAGAAAATCCCCAAAAAGCACAGATCCAATCCCAAAACCAGCCTAAACCTACCTGATGTTCTCCAAAAGCCACAAATTTACCCTTTTCCACCATGATGACCATGGAAAACCCAACGAAACCCAATGGAGACAAAAAACATGTCAAAAAAAACCAAAAAAAAACAAAAAAGAACAGGATCTCCCCCAAAAACAGAAGAAAAACCCAAATGCCATAGATCCACCCCAAAAGTCCCCCTAAGCCTACCTGATGTTCTCCAAAACCCACAATTTACCCTTTTTCACAATGATGACCAACGAGAACCCAACAAAACCCAACGGACAACCCCAAAACACGTCAAAAACACCCCAAAAAAGAACAGGATCACCCCAAAAAACAGAAGAAAACCCCAAATACCATGAATCCACCCCAAAAGTCCCCCTAAACCTACCTGAAGTTCTCCAAAACCCACAATTTACACTTTTCCACCAAGATGCCAACAGAAAACCCAACGAAACCCAACGAAGAACCCAAAACACGTCAGAAACACCCCAAAAATGAATTCGATCACCCCAAAACTGGAACAAAATCCCCCAAAACCATAGATCCACCACAAAAACACCCTAAATCTACCTGAAGTTCTCCAAAACCCACAATTTACACTTTTCCACCATGATGACCACGGAAAACCCAACGAAACCCAACGGAGACCACAAAACACGTCAAAAACACGCCGAAAACCAACTGGATCACTAGAAAAAAACAGAAGAAAACCCTAAAAACCATGAATCTGCCCCAAAAGTCCTCATAAACCTACCTGATGTTCTCCAAAACCCACAATTTACACTTTTCCACCATGATGACCACGGAAAACCCAACGAAACCCAACGGAGAACCCAAAACACGTCAAAAACACCCCAAACAAGAACAGGATCACCCCCAAAACCAAAGAAAACCCCAAAAAGCACGGATCCAATCCCAAAACCACTCTAAACATACCTGATGTTCTCCAAATCCAAATGTCCACTCCCAACCACCATAAAACCCAGTAGGAACTCAACGAAACCCAACGGAAACCCCAAAACACATCAAAAACACCCCAAAAAAGAACTGAATCAGAAGAAAAAACACCAAAAACTATCAATTTCCCCGCAAAACCACCCTAAACTCACCTGATCTTCTTCAAAACCCACAATCCACTCCCATTTCCCTTAACGACCAACTAAAACCCAACGGAGACCCCAAAACAAGTCAAAAACACCCCAAACAAGAACAGGATAACCCCTAAAAAAGAAAGAAAACCCCAAAAAAACATAGATCCACCCCAAAACCACACTAAACCTACCTGATGTTCTCCAAATCCCAAAGTCCACTCCCAACAAACTTAAAACACATTAGGAAATCAACAAAACACAACGGAAACCCCAAAACACGTCAAAAACACCACAAAAAAAAGCGGGATCACCCCCAAAACTGGAAGAAAACCCTAAAAGCCGTTGATCCACCCCAAAAGTCCCCCTAAACCTACCTGATGTTCTCCAATACCCACAATTTACCCGTTTTCACCATGATGAACAACAAGAACCCAACAAAAAACAACGGAGACCCCAAAACACATCAAAAACACCCCAAAAAATAACTGAATCAGAAGAAAAAACACCAAAAACTATCAATTTCCCCGCAAAACCACCCTAAACTCACCTGATCTTCTTCAAAACCCACAATCCACTCCCATTTACCTTAACGACCAACGAGAATCCAACTAAAACCCAACGGAGACCCCAAAACAAGTCAAAAACACCCCAAAAAAGAATGGGATAACCCCCCAAAACGAAAGAAAACCCCAAAAAAATAGATCCACCCCAAAACGACACTAAACCTACCTGATGTTCTCCAAAACACGCAAGTTAAACTTTTCCAACATGATGAAAAACAAGAACCCAACAAAACCCAACAGAGACCCCAAAACATGTCAAAAACACCCCAAAAAAGAACGGGATCACCCCCAAAACTGGAAGAAAATTCCCCCCCCAAAAATTTACAATTTTCACCATGATGACCAACATGAACCAAACGAAAACCCAAAAGGAGACACCAAAACACGTCAAAAACACCCCAAAAAAGAAAGGGATCACCCATAAACTGGAAGAAAATCCCCAAAAAGCACAGATCCAATCCCAAAACCAGCCTAAACCTACCTGATGTTCTCCAAAACCCACAAATTTACCCTTTTCCACCATGATGACCATGGAAAACCCAACGAAACCCAATGGAGACAAAAAACATGTCAAAAAAAAACAAAAAAAAAACAAAAAAGAACAGGATCTCCCCCAAAAACAGAAGAAAAACCCAAATGCCATAGATCCACCCCAAAAGTCCCCCTAAGCCTACCTGATGTTCTCCAAAACCCACAATTTACCCTTTTTCACAATGATGACCAACGAGAACCCAACAAAACCCAACGGACAACCCCAAAACACGTCAAAAACACCCCAAAAAAGAACAGGATCACCCCAAAAAACAGAAGAAAACCCCAAATACCATGAATCCACCCCAAAAGTCCCCCTAAACCTACCTGAAGTTCTCCAAAACCCACAATTTACCCTTTTCCACCAAGATGCCAACAGAAAACCCAACGAAACCCAACGAAGAACCCAAAACACGTCAGAAACACCCCAAAAATGAATTCGATCACCCCAAAACTGGAACAAAATCCCCCAAAACCATAGATCCACCACAAAAACACCCTAAATCTACCTGAAGTTCTCCAAAACCCACAATTTACACTTTTCCACCATGATGACCACGGAAAACCCAACGAAACCCAACGGAGACCACAAAACACGTCAAAAACACGCCGAAAACCAACTGGATCACTAGAAAAAAACAGAAGAAAACCCTAAAAACCATGAATCTGCCCCAAAAGTCCTCATAAACCTACCTGATGTTCTCCAAAACCCACAATTTACACTTTTCCACCATGATGACCACGGAAAACCCAACGAAACCCAACGGAGAACCCAAAACACGTCAAAAACACCCCAAACAAGAACAGGATCACCCCCAAAACCAAAGAAAACCCCAAAAAGCACGGATCCAATCCCAAAACCACTCTAAACGTACCTGATGTTCTCCAAATCCAAATGTCCACTCCCAACCACCATAAAACCCAGTAGGAACTCAACGAAACCCAACGGAAACCCCAAAACACATCAAAAACACCCCAAAAAAGAACTGAATCAGAAGAAAAAACACCAAAAACTATCAATTTCCCCGCAAAACCACCCTAAACTCACCTGATCTTCTTCAAAACCCACAATCCACTCCCATTTCCCTTAACGACCAACTAAAACCCAACGGAGACCCCAAAACAAGTCAAAAACACCCCAAACAAGAACAGGATAACCCCTAAAAAAGAAAGAAAACCCCAAAAAAACATAGATCCACCCCAAAACCACACTAAACCTACCTGATGTTCTCCAAATCCCAAAGTCCACTCCCAACAAACTTAAAACACATTAGGAAATCAACAAAACACAACGGAAACCCCAAAACACGTCAAAAACACCACAAAAAAAAGCGGGATCACCCCCAAAACTGGAAGAAAACCCTAAAAGCCGTTGATCCACCCCAAAAGTCCCCCTAAACCTACCTGATGTTCTCCAATACCCACAATTTACCCGTTTTCACCATGATGAACAACAAGAACCCAACAAAAAACAACGGAGACCCCAAAACACATCAAAAACACCCCAAAAAATAACTGAATCAGAAGAAAAAACACCAAAAACTATGAATTTCCCCGCAAAACCACCCTAAACTCACCTGATCTTCTTCAAAACCCACAATCCACTCCCATTTACCTTAACGACCAACGAGAATCCAACTAAAACCCAACGGAGACCCCAAAACAAGTCAAAAACACCCCAAAAAAGAATGGGATAACCCCCCAAAACGAAAGAAAACCCCAAAAAAATAGATCCACCCCAAAACGACACTAAACCTACCTGATGTTCTCCAAAACACGCAAGTTAAACTTTTCCAACATGATGAAAAACAAGAACCCAACAAAACCCAACAGAGACCCCAAAACATGTCAAAAACACCCCAAAAAAGAACGGGATCACCCCCAAAACTGGAAGAAAATTCCCCCCCCAAAAATTTACAATTTTCACCATGATGACCAACATGAACCAAACGAAAACCCAAAAGGAGACACCAAAACACGTCAAAAACACCCCAAAAAAGAAAGGGATCACCCATAAACTGGAAGAAAATCCCCAAAAAGCACAGATCCAATCCCAAAACCAGCCTAAACCTACCTGATGTTCTCCAAAAGCCACAAATTTACCCTTTTCCACCATGATGACCATGGAAAACCCAACGAAACCCAATGGAGACAAAAAACATGTCAAAAAAAACCAAAAAAAAACAAAAAAGAACAGGATCTCCCCCAAAAAACAGAAGAAAAACCCAAATGCCATAGATCCACCCCAAAAGTCCCCCTAAGCCTACCTGATGTTCTCCAAAACCCACAATTTACCCTTTTTCACAATGATGACCAACGAGAACCCAACAAAACCCAACGGACAACCCCAAAACACGTCAAAAACACCCCAAAAAAGAACAGGATCACCCCAAAAAACAGAAGAAAACCCCAAATACCATGAATCCACCCCAAAAGTCCCCCTAAACCTACCTGAAGTTCTCCAAAACCCACAATTTACACTTTTCCACCAAGATGCCAACAGAAAACCCAACGAAACCCAACGAAGAAACCCAAAAACACGTCAGAAACACCCCAAAAATGAATTCGATCACCCCAAAACTGGAACAAAATCCCCCAAAACCATAGATCCACCACAAAAACACCCTAAATCTACCTGAAGTTCTCCAAAACCCACAATTTACACTTTTCCACCATGATGACCACGGAAAACCCAACGAAACCCAACGGAGACCACAAAACACGTCAAAAACACGCCGAAAACCAACTGGATCACTAGAAAAAACAGAAGAAAACCCTAAAAACCATGAATCTGCCCCAAAAGTCCTCATAAACCTACCTGATGTTCTCCAAAACCCACAATTTACACTTTTCCACCATGATGACCACGGAAAACCCAACGAAACCCAACGGAGAACCCAAAACACGTCAAAAACACCCCAAACAAGAACAGGATCACCCCCAAAACCAAAGAAAACCCCAAAAAGCACGGATCCAATCCCAAAACCACTCTAAACGTACCTGATGTTCTCCAAATCCAAATGTCCACTCCCAACCACCATAAAACCCAGTAGGAACTCAACGAAACCCAACGGAAACCCCAAAACACATCAAAAACACCCCAAAAAACAACTGAATCAGAAGAAAAAACACCAAAAACTATCAATTTCCCCGCAAAACCACCCTAAACTCACCTGATCTTCTTCAAAACCCACAATCCACTCCCATTTCCCTTAACGACCAACTAAAACCCAACGGAGACCCCAAAACAAGTCAAAAACACCCCAAACAAGAACAGGATAACCCCTAAAAAAGAAAGAAAACCCCAAAAAAACATAGATCCACCCCAAAACCACACTAAACCTACCTGATGTTCTCCAAATCCCAAAGTCCACTCCCAACAAACTTAAAACACATTAGGAAATCAACAAAACACAACGGAAACCCCAAAACACGTCAAAAACACCACAAAAAAAAGCGGGATCACCCCCAAAACTGGAAGAAAACCCTAAAAGCCGTTGATCCACCCCAAAAGTCCCCCTAAACCTACCTGATGTTCTCCAATACCCACAATTTACCCGTTTTCACCATGATGAACAACAAGAACCCAACAAAAAACAACGGAGACCCCAAAACACATCAAAAACACCCCAAAAAATAACTGAATCAGAAGAAAAAACACCAAAAACTATCAATTTCCCCGCAAAACCACCCTAAACTCACCTGATCTTCTTCAAAACCCACAATCCACTCCCATTTACCTTAACGACCAACGAGAATCCAACTAAAACCCAACGGAGACCCCAAAACAAGTCAAAAACACCCCAAAAAAGAATGGGATAACCCCCCAAAACGAAAGAAAACCCCAAAAAAATAGATCCACCCCAAAACGACACTAAACCTACCTGATGTTCTCCAAAACACGCAAGTTAAACTTTTCCAACATGATGAAAAACAAGAACCCAACAAAACCCAACAGAGACCCCAAAACATGTCAAAAACACCCCAAAAAAGAACGGGATCACCCCCAAAACTGGAAGAAAATTCCCCCCCCAAAAATTTACAATTTTCACCATGATGACCAACATGAACCAAACGAAAACCCAAAAGGAGACACCAAAACACGTCAAAAACACCCCAAAAAAGAAAGGGATCACCCATAAACTGGAAGAAAATCCCCAAAAAGCACAGATCCAATCCCAAAACCAGCCTAAACCTACCTGATGTTCTCCAAAACCCACAAATTTACCCTTTTCCACCATGATGACCATGGAAAACCCAACGAAACCCAATGGAGACAAAAAACATGTCAAAAAAAAAACAAAAAAAAAAACAAAAAAGAACAGGATCTCCCCCAAAAACAGAAGAAAAACCCAAATGCCATAGATCCACCCCAAAAGTCCCCCTAAGCCTACCTGATGTTCTCCAAAACCCACAATTTACCCTTTTTCACAATGATGACCAACGAGAACCCAACAAAACCCAACGGACAACCCCAAAACACGTCAAAAACACCCCAAAAAAGAACAGGATCACCCCAAAAAACAGAAGAAAACCCCAAATACCATGAATCCACCCCAAAAGTCCCCCTAAACCTACCTGAAGTTCTCCAAAACCCACAATTTACACTTTTCCACCAAGATGCCAACAGAAAACCCAACGAAACCCAACGAAGAACCCAAAACACGTCAGAAACACCCCAAAAATGAATTCGATCACCCCAAAACTGGAACAAAATCCCCCAAAACCATAGATCCACCACAAAAACACCCTAAATCTACCTGAAGTTCTCCAAAACCCACAATTTACACTTTTCCACCATGATGACCACGGAAAACCCAACGAAACCAACGAAACCCAACGGAGACCACAAAACACGTCAAAACACGCCGAAAACCAACTGGATCACTAGAAAAAAACAGAAGAAAACCCTAAAAACCATGAATCTGCCCCAAAAGTCCTCATAAACCTACCTGATGTTCTCCAAAACCCACAATTTACACTTTTCCACCATGATGACCACGGAAAACCCAACGAAACCCAACGGAGAACCCAAAACCACGTCAAAAACACCCCAAACAAGAACAGGATCACCCCCAAAACCAAAGAAAACCCAAAAAGCACGGATCCAATCCCAAAACCACTCTAAACGTACCTGATGTTCTCCAAATCCAAATGTCCACTCCCAACCACCATAAAACCCAGTAGGAACTCAACGAAACCCAACGGAAACCCCAAAACACGTCAAAAACACCCCAAAAAAGAACTGAATCAGAAGAAAAACACCAAAAACTATGAATTTCCCCGCAAAACCACCCTAAACTCACCTGATCTTCTTCAAAACCCACAATCCACTCCCATTTCCCTTAAGGACCAACTAAAACCCAACGGAGACCCCAAAACAAGTCAAAAACACCCCAAACAAGAACAGGATAACCCCTAAAAAAGAAAGAAAACCCCAAAAAAACATAGATCCACCCAAAACCACACTAAACCTACCTGATGTTCTCCAAATCCCAAAGTCCACTCCCAACAAACTTAAAACACATTAGGAAATCAACAAAACACAACGGAAACCCCAAAACACGTCAAAAACACCACAAAAAAAAGCGGGATCACCCCCAAAACTGGAAGAAAACCCTAAAAGCCGTTGATCCACCCCAAAAGTCCCCCTAAACCTACCTGATGTTCTCCAATACCCACAATTTACCCGTTTTCACCATGATGAACAACAAGAACCCAACAAAAAACAACGGAGACCCCAAAACACATCAAAAACACCCCAAAAAATAACTGAATCAGAAGAAAAAACACCAAAAACTATCAATTTCCCCGCAAAACCACCCTAAACTCACCTGATCTTCTTCAAAACCCACAATCCACTCCCATTTACCTTAACGACCAACGAGAATCCAACTAAAACCCAACGGAGACCCCAAAACAAGTCAAAAACACCCCAAAAAAGAATGGGATAACCCCCAAAACGAAAGAAAACCCCAAAAAAATAGATCCACCCCAAAACGACACTAAACCTACCTGATGTTCTCCAAAACACGCAAGTTAAACTTTTCCAACATGATGAAAAACAAGAACCCAACAAAACCCAACAGAGACCCCAAAACATGTCAAAAACACCCCAAAAAAGAACGGGATCACCCCCAAAACTGGAAGAAAATTCCCCCCCAAAATTTACAATTTTCACCATGATGACCAACATGAACCAAACGAAAACCCAAAAGGAGACACCAAAACACGTCAAAAACACCCCAAAAAAGAAAGGATCACCCATAAACTGGAAGAAAATCCCCAAAAAGCACAGATCCAATCCCAAAACCAGCCTAAACCTACCTGATGTTCTCCAAAACCCACAAATTTACCCTTTTCCACCATGATGACCATGGAAAACCCAACGAAACCCAATGGAGACAAAAAACATGTCAAAAAAAAACAAAAAAAAAAAACAAAAAAGAACAGGATCTCCCCCAAAAACAGAAGAAAACCCAAATGCCATAGATCCACCCCAAAAGTCCCCTAAGCCTACCTGATGTTCTCCAAAACCCACAATTTACCCTTTTTCACAATGATGACCAACGAGAACCCAACAAAACCCAACGGACAACCCCAAAACACGTCAAAAACACCCCAAAAAAGAACAGGATCACCCCAAAAAACAGAAGAAAACCCCAAATACCATGAATCCACCCCAAAAGTCCCCCTAAACCTACCTGAAGTTCTCCAAAACCCACAATTTACACTTTTCCACCAAGATGCCAACAGAAAACCCAACGAAACCCAACGAAGAACCCAAAACACGTCAGAAACACCCCAAAAATGAATTCGATCACCCAAAACTGGAACAAAATCCCCCAAAACCATAGATCCACCACAAAAACACCCTAAATCTACCTGAAGTTCTCCAAAACCCACAATTTACACTTTTCCACCATGATGACCACGGAAAACCCAACGAAACCCAACGGAGACCACAAAACACGTCAAAAACACGCCGAAAACCAACTGGATCACTAGAAAAAAACAGAAGAAAACCCTAAAAACCATGAATCTGCCCAAAAGTCCTCATAAACCTACCTGATGTTCTCCAAAACCCACAATTTACACTTTTCCACCATGATGACCACGGAAAACCCAACGAAACCCAACGGAGAACCCAAAACACGTCAAAACACCCCAAACAAGAACAGGATCACCCCCAAAACCAAAGAAAACCCCAAAAAGCACGGATCCAATCCCAAAACCACTCTAAACGTACCTGATGTTCTCCAAATCCAAATGTCCACTCCCAACCACCATAAAACCCAGTAGGAACTCAACGAAACCCAACGGAAACCCCAAAACACGTCAAAAACACCCCAAAAAAGAACTGAATCAGAAGAAAAAACACCAAAAACTATGAATTTCCCCGCAAAACCACCCTAAACTCACCTGATCTTCTTCAAAACCCACAATCCACTCCCATTTCCCTTAAGGACCAACTAAAACCCAACGGAGACCCCAAAACAAGTCAAAAACACCCCAAACAAGAACAGGATAACCCCTAAAAAAGAAAGAAAACCCCAAAAAAACATAGATCCACCCCAAAACCACACTAAACCTACCTGATGTTCTCCAAATCCCAAAGTCCACTCCCAACAAACTTAAAACACATTAGGAAATCAACAAAACACAACGGAAACCCCAAAACACGTCAAAAACACCACAAAAAAAAGCGGATCACCCCCAAAACTGGAAGAAAACCCTAAAAGCCGTTGATCCACCCCAAAAGTCCCCCTAAACCTACCTGATGTTCTCCAATACCCACAATTTACCCGTTTTCACCATGATGAACAACAAGAACCCAACAAAAAACAACGGAGACCCCAAAACACATCAAAAACACCCCAAAAAATAACTGAATCAGAAGAAAAAACACCAAAAACTATCAATTTCCCCGCAAAACCACCCTAAACTCACCTGATCTTCTTCAAAACCCACAATCCACTCCCATTTACCTTAACGACCAACGAGAATCCAACTAAAACCCAACGGAGACCCCAAAACAAGTCAAAACACCCCAAAAAAGAATGGGATAACCCCCCAAAACGAAAGAAAACCCCAAAAAAATAGATCCACCCCAAAACGACACTAAACCTACCTGATGTTCTCCAAAACACGCAAGTTAAACTTTTCCAACATGATGAAAAACAAGAACCCAACAAAACCCAACAGAGACCCCAAAACATGTCAAAAACACCCCAAAAAAGAACGGGATCACCCCCAAAACTGGAAGAAAATTCCCCCCCAAAAAATTTACAATTTTCACCATGATGACCAACATGAACCAAACGAAAACCCAAAAGGAGACACCAAAACACGTCAAAAACACCCCAAAAAAGAAAGGGATCACCCATAAACTGGAAGAAAATCCCCAAAAAGCACAGATCCAATCCCAAAACCACCCTAAACCTACCTGATGTTCTCCAAAACCCACAAATTTACCCTTTTCCACCATGATGACCATGGAAAACCCAACGAAACCCAATGGAGACAAAAAACATGTCAAAAAAAAACAAAAAAAAAAAACAAAAAAGAACAGGATCTCCCCCAAAAACAGAAGAAAAACCCAAATGCCATAGATCCACCCCAAAAGTCCCCCTAAGCCTACCTGATGTTCTCCAAAACCCACAATTTACCCTTTTTCACAATGATGACCAACGAGAACCCAACAAAACCCAACGGACAACCCCAAAACACGTCAAAAACACCCCAAAAAAGAACAGGATCACCCCAAAAAACAGAAGAAAACCCCAAATACCATGAATCCACCCCAAAAGTCCCCCTAAACCTACCTGAAGTTCTCCAAAACCCACAATTTACCCTTTTCCACCAAGATGCCAACAGAAAACCCAACGAAACCCAACGAAGAACCCAAAACACGTCAGAAACACCCCAAAAATGAATTCGATCACCCCAAAACTGGAACAAAATCCCCCAAAACCATAGATCCACCACAAAAACACCCTAAATCTACCTGAAGTTCTCCAAAACCCACAATTTACACTTTTCCACCATGATGACCACGGAAAACCCAACGAAACCCAACGGAGACCACAAAACACGTCAAAAACACGCCGAAAACCAACTGGATCACTAGAAAAAAACAGAAGAAAACCCTAAAAACCATGAATCTGCCCCAAAAGTCCTCATAAACCTACCTGATGTTCTCCAAAACCCACAATTTACACTTTTCCACCATGATGACCACGGAAAACCCAACGAAACCCAACGGAGAACCCAAAACACGTCAAAAACACCCCAAACAAGAACAGGATCACCCCCAAAACCAAAGAAAACCCCAAAAAGCACGGATCCAATCCCAAAACCACTCTAAACGTACCTGATGTTCTCCAAATCCAAATGTCCACTCCCAACCACCATAAAACCCAGTAGGAACTCAACGAAACCCAACGGAAACCCCAAAACACGTCAAAAACACCCCAAAAAAGAACTGAATCAGAAGAAAAAACACCAAAAACTATGAATTTCCCCGCAAAACCACCCTAAACTCACCTGATCTTCTTCAAAACCCACAATCCACTCCCATTTCCCTTAAGGACCAACTAAAACCCAACGGAGACCCCAAAACAAGTCAAAAACACCCCAAACAAGAACAGGATAACCCCTAAAAAAGAAAGAAAACCCCAAAAAAACATAGATCCACCCCAAAACCACACTAAACCTACCTGATGTTCTCCAAATCCCAAAGTCCACTCCCAACAAACTTAAAACACATTAGGAAATCAACAAAACACAACGGAAACCCCAAAACACGTCAAAAACACCACAAAAAAAAGCGGGATCACCCCCAAAACTGGAAGAAAACCCTAAAAGCCGTTGATCCACCCCAAAAGTCCCCCTAAACCTACCTGATGTTCTCCAATACCCACAATTTACCCGTTTTCACCATGATGAACAACAAGAACCCAACAAAAAACAACGGAGACCCCAAAACACATCAAAAACACCCCAAAAAATAACTGAATCAGAAGAAAAAACACCAAAAACTATCAATTTCCCCGCAAAACCACCCTAAACTCACCTGATCTTCTTCAAAACCCACAATCCACTCCCATTTACCTTAACGACCAACGAGAATCCAACTAAAACCCAACGGAGACCCCAAAACAAGTCAAAAACACCCCAAAAAAGAATGGGATAACCCCCCAAAACGAAAGAAAACCCCCAAAAAATAGATCCACCCCAAAACGACACTAAACCTACCTGATGTTCTCCAAAACACGCAAGTTAAACTTTTCCAACATGATGAAAAACAAGAACCCAACAAAACCCAACAGAGACCCCAAAACATGTCAAAAACACCCCAAAAAAGAACGGGATCACCCCCAAAACTGGAAGAAAATTCCCCCCCCAAAATTTACAATTTTCACCATGATGACCAACATGAACCAAACGAAAACCCAAAAGGAGACACCAAAACACGTCAAAAACACCCCAAAAAAGAAAGGGATCACCCATAAACTGGAAGAAAATCCCCAAAAAGCACAGATCCAATCCCAAACCAGCCTAAACCTACCTGATGTTCTCCAAAACCCACAAATTTACCCTTTTCCACCATGATGACCATGGAAAACCCAACGAAACACAATGGAGACAAAAAACATGTCAAAAAAAAACCAAAAAAAACCAAAAAAGAACAGGATCTCCCCCAAAAACAGAAGAAAAACCCAAATGCCATAGATCCACCCCAAAAGTCCCCCTAAGCCTACCTGATGTTCTCCAAAACCCACAATTTACCCTTTTTCACAATGATGACCAACGAGAACCCAACAAAACCCAACGGACAACCCCAAAACACGTCAAAAACACCCCAAAAAAGAACAGGATCACCCCAAAAAACAGAAGAAAACCCCAAATACCATGAATCCACCCCAAAAGTCCCCCTAAACCTACCTGAAGTTCTCCAAAACCCACAATTTACCCTTTTCCACCAAGATGCCAACAGAAAACCCAACAAAACCCAACAGAGACATCAAAACATGTCAAAAACACCCCAAAAAAGAACGGGATAACCCCCAAAACTGGAAGAAAATCCCCAAAAAGCATGGATCCAATCCCAAAATTACCCTAAACCTACCTGATCTTCTCCAAATCCCAAAGTCCACTCCCAACCACCATAAAACCCATTAGGAACTCAACAAAACGCAACAGAAACCCCAAAACACCTCAAAAACACCCCAAAAGCAAACCGTATCAGAAGAAAATACGTGATTTAACCCCAAGAAAACCCTTAAACCTACCTGATCTTCTCCAAATCCCAAAATCCACTCCCACCCACCATAAAACCCATTAGGAACTCAACAAAACGCAACGGAAACCCCAAAACACGTCAAAAACACCCCAAAAAAGAACTGGATCAGAAGAAAAAAAAAACAAAACTATGCATTTCCCTCCCAAATCACCCTAAACTCACCTGATCTTCTTCAAAACCCACAATCCACTCCCATTTAGCTTAACGACCAACGAGAACCCAACAAAACCCAACGGAGACCGCAAAAACGTCAAAAACACCCAAAACAAGAACGGGATAAACCCCAACAACGAAAGAAAACCCCAAAAGCCATAGATCCACACCAAAAATCCCCCTAAACCAACCTGAAGTTCTCCAAAACCCACAATTTACACTTTTTCACCGGGATGACCAACATGAACCAAACGAAAACCCAAAACGAGACACCAAAACACGTCAAAAACACCCCAAAAATAAAGGGATCACCCATAAACTGGAAGAAAATCCCCAAAAAGCACGGATCCAATCCCAAAACCACCCTAAACCTACCTGATGTTCTCCAAAAGCCACAATTTACACTTTTCCACCATGATGACCACGGAAACCCCAACGAAACCCAACGGAGACCACAAAACACGTCAAAAACACGCCGAAAACCAACTGGATCACTAGAAAAAACAGAAGAAAACCCTAAAAACCATGAATCTGCCCCAAAAGTCCTCATAAACCTACCTGATGTTCTCCAAAACCCACAATTTACACTTTTCCACCATGATGACCACGGAAAACCCAACGAAACCCAACGGAGAACCCAAAACACGTCAAAAACACCCCAAACAAGAACAGGATCACCCCCAAAACCAAAGAAAACCCCAAAAAGCACGGATCCAATCCCAAAACCACTCTAAACGTACCTGATGTTCTCCAAACCCAAATGTCCACTCCCAACCACCATAAAACCCAGTAGGAACTCAACGAAACCCAACGGAAACCCCAAAACACGTCAAAAACACCCCAAAAAAGAACTGAATCAGAAGAAAAAACACCAAAAACTATGAATTTCCCCGCAAAACCACCCTAAACTCACCTGATCTTCTTCAAAACCCACAATCCACTCCCATTTCCCTTAAGGACCAACTAAAACCCAACGGAGACCCCAAAACAAGTCAAAAACACCCCAAACAAGAACAGGATAACCCCTAAAAAAGAAAGAAAACCCCAAAAAAACATAGATCCACCCCAAAACCACACTAAACCTACCTGATGTTCTCCAAATCCCAAAGTCCACTCCCAACAAACTTAAAACACATTAGGAAATCAACAAAACACAACGGAAACCCCAAAACACGTCAAAAACACCACAAAAAAAAGCGGGATCACCCCCAAAACTGGAAGAAAACCCTAAAAGCCGTTGATCCACCCCAAAAGTCCCCCTAAACCTACCTGATGTTCTCCAATACCCACAATTTACCCGTTTTCACCATGATGAACAACAAGAACCCAACAAAAAACAACGGAGACCCCAAAACACATCAAAAACACCCCAAAAAATAACTGAATCAGAAGAAAAAACACCAAAAACTATGAATTTCCCCGCAAAACCACCCTAAACTCACCTGATCTTCTTCAAAACCCACAATCCACTCCCATTTACCTTAACGACCAACGAGAATCCAACTAAAACCCAACGGAGACCCCAAAACAAGTCAAAAACACCCCAAAAAAGAACGGAATCACCCCCAAAACTGGAAGAAAATCCCCAAAAAACATAGATCCACCCCAAAACGACACTAAACCTACCTGATGTTCTCCAAAACACGCAAGTTAAACTTTTCCAACATGATGAAAAACAAGAACCCAACAAAACCCAACAGAGACCCCAAAACATGTCAAAAACACCCCAAAAAAGAACGGGATCACCCATAAACTGGAAGAAAATCCCCAAAAAGCACAGATCCAATCCCAAAACCAGCCTAAACCTACCTGAAGTTCTCCAAAACCCACAAATTTACCCTTTTCCACCTTGATGACTATGGAAAACCCAACGAAACCCAACGGAGAACCCAAAACACGTCCAAAACACCCCAAAAAAGAACGGGACCACCCCAAAAACAGAAGAAAACGCTAAAAAAAACAGAAGAATTCCCCCAAAACCATAGATACACCACCCAAAAAAACTTAAAAACACCTGATATTCTCCAAAACCCACAATTTACACTTTTCCAACATGATGACCAACAAGAACCCAACAAAACCTAATGGAGACCCAAAAACACATCAAAAACACCCCAAAAAAGAACGGGATCACCCCAAAAAAAAAAAACAGAAAAAAAAAACAAATACCATGAATCCACCCCAAAAGTCCCCCTAAACCTACCTGATGTTCTCCAAAACCCACAATTTACACTTTTCCACCATGATGACCACGGAAAACCCAATGAAACCCAACGGAGAACCCAAAACACGTCAAAAACATGCCGAAAAACAACTGGATCACTAGAAAAAAACAGAAGAAAACCCTAAAAACCTTGAATCTGCCCCAAAAGTCCTCATAAACCTACCTGATGTTCTCCAAAACCCACAATTTACACTTTTCCACCATGATGACCACGGAAAACACAACGAAACCCAACGGTTTTAAGAAAATTAAGCAAAAGAATTTTCATAGTGTCTAGGCAAGCATTATGCAGCTCCTTACTTCAGCAGGGAGCTTTCGCAACTCCCGCTCCTCAAACAGAACTCCTTGTTTTTATAATACAAAAGACAATGAGCAAACATTTATGGTGTATTACCCTAAGTTTTTGGGTTAGGGTTTTTTGCGTCTTAATGTTTTGGGGTTAGGGTTTGGAGCACCCTAAGTTTTTGGGCTAGGGCTTTGAGCATTCCTAACGTTTTGGGTTGGGTTTGGGTTTTGAGCATCCTAAGATTTTGGGTTGGGGGTTTTAGGCATAGGTCTTCAGGGGTTTAGTGTGGTAAATAGTTTGGGTTAGGTCTGTAGGGGTTTCGAGGTTTTTTTGGATGTTAGGGCTTGAGGCTTTTTTTGTAAGGGCGGTGAGGGTTCCAGTGAGTGCTGGTAAATGCAGTTCTCGAGCACTCGGCCTGTGATTGGCCATGCTGGCTGTGCGGGGAATGCTGGTAGGTGTAGTTTTCCGGCACTGGGAGGCCATGTTGTGTGCCCAGAGCATGCCGGGAGATGTAGTTCTCGGGACTCCGGACTTCCGGGAGGCCATGTTGCGTACCCAGAGTATGCCGGGAAATGTAGTTTTCGGATTTGGGACTTCCGGGAGGCCATGTTGAATGCCCAGAGCATACCGGGAGATGTAGTTCTCGGCAACTAGGGTTAGGGGCTAGGGCTGGGGCTAGAGTTAGGGTTTCGGGTGAGGGTTGGGGTTGGGGGTTATTGTTAGGCTTAGAGGGTTAGGGTTAGGCTTAGAGGGTTAGGGTTAGGGATAGGTTAGGGGTAGGTTTAGAGGGTTAGGGTGAGGGTTAGGGGTTAGGGGTTGGGGTTGTGGTTAGGGTTAGAGTAAGGGTTAGGGTGAGGGTATTAGGGTTAGGGTTCGGGTTCAGATTAGGGTAAGGGTTAGGGCAAAGGTAACTGTTAGGGTAAGGCTAAGGGTAAGGCTTAGGGTGAGGATAAGGTTTAGGGAAAGGGTTAGGTTTAGGGTAAGGATTAGGGTAAGGGTAAGGATTAGGGTTAGGTTTGGGGTAAGAATAAGGGTAAGCTAATGGTTAGGATAATGGTAAGGGTTAGGGTAAAGGTTTTCATTTGTTAAAGCTGAAACGCAGTATGCAATCTGGGACGTCACAGCCAGAGCTGCCTATGGCAAGGTGAAAGAGGAAAAGATGGAGCAGATGTTCTACTCCTAGTTTTTTCTTTATACGTAAATAAAAGTTTGAGCTAATTCCAGTTGGAAGAGTTCCAATTACTTGCTTGGTCATAATGTCTTTTAATATTGAAAGCTGCAGCAAAAGCATGGGGATTTTTACTTCTAGAAACACCCTAGTTCTCTTGTCTGCACTATGCATGCTTTTGAGCTAAAACTGATTAAAAAATAAAAAGAAAAATCACACACACACACAAAAAAAAAAAATAAACAAACAGCTGCTGCTGCTGCTGCTCTCTTCCTACTTCCTTGTGCTTTGCCCCTTCCCTTCCCAGGTGATTGGATTTGGGTGCTAGTCGGGGCCAAATGGTATGTGAGTCCCAGGCATCCCCTCAGAGAGCTCATTCTGCTTGGGCTGCTCTTTGGGGTGTTTGTTTTTCCTTCGGTCAGTTGCAGGCTTCTTCAGGTGGATGAGAGTTTATGGACTGATGCGTTTCCAAGTAGCGAGGGGTACGCACATCTTTTTGAGGTAACAGCTAGTAGGATCTGTTAGAATAATGTAGTACTTGGTGCCTTTATTGCATGCAGTTCTTTATCAGGTGAGGAACTGTTGCGAGTAACTGAAGTCAATGTTACTTGGTGTGTTTGCTATGCAGTGCCTGTGCGGACTATTGCACGAGACACAGCTTTCTGACATCTGGCCCAGCAACTACTAAATAAGGGGAGGGGAGAAGCTGAAGAACGACCAAAGGACAAAGCCTGGGAGGAAGACTACGAGCCTTCAGTACGAGCGGCCCCCAGAGGGACCACCGGAGACTGATAACGCCTGCACCAGTGGGAGGGTTTGGATTCTGGGAACTAATTAGAATAACCCTGCCTTTTGTAGAAGTAGTAATGAATATGTATTAGCCTAGCAGCATAAAAACTAGCCGCCTGATGTAACTTGTGTGCGTCTTGGTGGAGCAGAGACTCCTGGCGCACCCAGCGCTGCTTGCTTACCTCTATTCCTTTAATAAATCATAAACATTAATTGTAAGCCTATTTGGGACTCGGTCATTTATTACAAGTGGGACCTCCCGATGGGTGGAAGCTGTCGGGATAGCTCGGGATGCTGAGGCGTGGTGCTGCAAGGTGGTCGGTGGCGCCCTGGGGCAGGCCGAATTGGGAGGGGGCGAGGCGGCGGGTGGTCGGTGGCTTCTGTGGAAAAGGCGCTTGTATGGGGGGCTGCGCATTCAGAGGAACCTTGACAGGCTGCAGATAGGGGCAGGCAGGAACCTTTTGAAGTTCAGGAGAGGGAAATGCCAAGCCCTACCCCTAGGGAGAAACGCCTCTGTTTACCAGCACTGGCTAGCTCGATACTGAATAAGCATTTCTTCATGGAAGGGGTGCTTTGCTATTAAAACAGGCTGCCCGGGGAAGTGGTAAGAGACCCGATCCTTAAAAGTATTGAAGAGACATGTGGACATAGCCCGGGAGTCCGGCCTCCGGCAGGGCGGGAGCTGGCTCTTCCGAGCCCCTGTGCTCCGGTCTTGTGCGACGCGTTTGCAAGCAGCACCGGGTGCCGGGTCCGACATCGGACGGTTCGGGGACGGCGATTCCGGGGCCGTCGGCTAGCGGGGGCCGGCTATGTCGTGTCCCGGGGATCCGACTTCAGGGGGCGTGGGGGCCGGCCGTGCAGTGAAGCGGGGGGCTGGCGTCCGCCGGCTTCCCAGAGAGCGGGCTTTCGGTCCCGTGCGGTTCGGTGGCCGGCCGTCCCGAAACCCTGGGCACCGGTCTTGTGCTAGACTCAGCGGGCTCCGGGGCCGAACTCAGCTTCTCGGGGCCGGCGGTCGCGGTGTCCAGGTGTCCCGCCTCGGGCGGCGCGGGGCCGGCTGTCCCTAGCAGCTGGGTTCCCAAGAGCTTCTGGGCTCCCAAGCGTCGCCCAAGACCGGATCCCAGAGAATCGGGACGGCCGGCCGCACCGCTGCGACTAGCACAAGCGTCTCCCGACAACGGAGCCCAGGAGCTTGCGAGAGTCAGATTCCGCGCCCCGGGATAGAGAAACGGGGAGCGCGGGTCGGCCGGCCGCAGCTTCGCACGGGACCGAACCCCCTGTCTCCGGCACGGCCAGACCCCGAGCCGGCAGACAGCAGCCTCCCGCTTCACGGCACAGTCGGCCCCCAACCCGCCCGAGTTCTGATCGCCGGGACACGGGACAGCCGGCCGCGCCGCCCGAGGCCGGACACCTGGAGCCCGGGACCGCCGTCCCTGACAAAGCCAAAGTCGGACCCGGACCCCGCTGCGGCTAGCACACGCGTCGCCCAGGACCGCAGCCTAGGACCTCGGGACGGTCGCATGCCGCGCCTCCGGCAGGAGCTACCCGGGAGGGCAGGACGGCCTGCCGCAGCTCCGCAAGAGACCGAACCTGCTGGATTCCGGGACGGCCAGAGCCCGAGCCGGTGGGCAGCAGCCTCCCGCTTCACGGCTCGGCAGGCACCCACGTCGCCCGACTTCGGACCCACGGGACAGCCGGCACCCGCGCCGCCGGAGGCCGGACACACGGGCCTCGGCATCGCCGTCCCCGAACCGCACGAAGTCACACACGGTCTCCGGTGCGTCTGGCACACGCATCGCAAAGACCGGAGCCCAGATTATAGGATCAGCCAGCCCCGCGCCGCCCGAGGTCGGACCGGGAACCCGGTGCGCTTGGCACATGCGTCGCCCAAGAACGGCACCCAGAGCCGCGGGATGGTCGTGCGTCACGCAGCCCGAGTTCGGACCCCCGGAACACGGGACAGCCGGCACTCGTGCCTGGCTCTTAGGGACTTGGAAAGAGTCCTGATGCTGTGCCAGCACTATGCAGCAATAGGCACAACACTGGAGTGATTTCAGTGTTGTTCCAGCTACGAGTGCAGAGTACAGCACTGTTCGGGCTGCTGCAGGGAAACGGTGACTCCAGCTCAGACAGACGCAACACAACTTCCACCCCTTATTCCATAACATTTGTGTCACAATCAGGTACAGTTTAGTATATAGATGGTCTCATCACCATAGTTTTCTGTCCATTGAAGCATTTTTATGTCTGTACTTCTCTTTATTCTATAGGTATTTTCCCAAAATGCTCATAAAAAACTGTTGATGGTTTCACCATCATCTGTCAAAGTGGTCACTCAGGGCAGGCGAAGTTGTTTTTCTTGACACCAGCACCAGCTTAGCTCACATCACTGTTGCACTTGCCTGGTTCCTTGCAAAGTTGACCTTTCATTGGTTCTGCAGTGTCCTCCTACAACACATAACTTGGATGACAGATTAATTTTCTCCCAGTGTTAAATCTCCTTGAGGCACACACTTGATATCCCCATCTTTCTGCATCACCCACCAGGTATACCCTGGACCTTGGGCAAAGACAATCCCACGAGTGGGTTTGCCTTTTCCCATGGCAGGGGCAACCCACACCGCCTTCCCCATCCACTTCCCCACATGCACTACAGTGACTTTAGCTTCTCCCACAGTGTGTAGGGGTTTTGTTTCAGCAGGACCAGCACGGCTTTCAGACCCCCTGTTGTTAACTAACCAAGTGGCCTCTGGTAGGTTTATATCCTAATGTTTCCATGTCGCAGCACCCAATGCTCGCAGCATAGTTTTTAACAGTCCATTGTACCTCTCAATCTTCCCAGAGGCTTGTGGGATCCCAGCTGCTTGGCTTCGTTGCCTTCTAGCTGTTGGGTATTGGCCCCACTATCTCAGCGTCGAAGCAGCCAAGTGAGGATGTGCTCACCTGGACGGCGACTGAAGGCTTTTCGTATTTCTCGCAGCTCACTCAAGGATAGAGACCGAGTAGTTTCTGATTCATCTATGATTTCAGTCTCTTCTTCGTGATGTTGCCGTGATAACGCTGCTTTAGAGCCGCTTGCCTTTTCCTCTTCTCCCTCATCCATAGGAGGCGCTCCTTCCCTTACTAAACGACCTGATCTCCGTTTCCACTGTTTTGTCTTTACTACGGGGGCGACTGATACCAAAGATGGTCGGTCCTCTGGGGTGGTCACAGTGTGTGCTGTCTCATCATCAAATTCAAGAACCTCCCTATCCCCTTGAGGGTGCTGGGCAAGGTTAATTGACATCTGATAGGCGTAAGCCAGACCCCAGCAGAGTGCAGCCAGCTAGTGGAGTTCTCTAGTATTGCCAGGGTCAGGGCATAAATCTTTCAAACATTCTAACAACTTTCTTGGATTTTGTACTTGTTCAGGGGTGAAATTTAGAACCATTGGAGGAGAAAACCGTGATAGGTACCTGCCCAAATCCCCCCACACACCTTGCCACCCACAACTTTGTCTGGGGACAGGTCCTTGGATAATATTCTTAATAAACTGCTTTGCCTCGGGGAAGAAGACAAACACTACACCTAGTAAGAGGAGGATAATATCTCACCGGGGTATCCAAGATACTGAAAGGCTGCTGTAATTAGCCCACAGGGAGAAAAGTAGAAGGCACCACACCCGATATTATTCACTGATTGACTGCTGGGGGCAAAAAAGAAGGCACTGTAATTCTTAATATTGTCAATAATATAATCTCCAGGAGACAGGAGGATAACAATGCCGGGCTTGAATACCAAACCAAACTGAAGGCCAGTATGTTACAGCACAACATGTTAAAAAAACAAGCACAGACTTCAACATTTTCTCCGATCCGATGTAAAGGAAAAAAGAAAACAGAGTGGGCTACATACAACATATCCACACAGAAAAGTATTACCAGAAAACCGAGCATTATGACAACCAATATGTTAGTTGTAAATACTTCAATCAATACTACTGTTATCTCAACCCTCGAGCCCCACGTTGGGCGCCAAAAAGGACAGTGGTGGTTTTACTCAGGTGGGCGGCCGAGCTCCACCACAACCGCTCCCTCACTCCCCCTCTCGTCAAAGAGGGAGGGGGAGAAAATACAACACAATCCCGGGGCACGGGATTCTGTCCTCCGGTGGCGCGGGTGCCAGTTGTCCTGTGTTCCGGGGGTCCGAACTCGGGCTGCGTGACGCACGACCATCCCGCGGCCCTGGGTGCCGTTCTTGGGCGACGCATGTGCCAAGCGCACCGGGTTCCCGGTCCGACCTCGGGCGGCGCGGGGCTGGCTGATCCTATAATCTGGGCTCCGGTCTTTGCGATGCGTGTGCCAGACGCACCGGAGACCGTGTGTGACTTCGTGCGGTTCGGGGACGGCGATGCCGAGGCCCGTGTGTCCGGCCTCCGGCGGCGCGGGTGCCGGCTGTCCCGTGGGTCCGAAGTCGGGCGACGTGGGTGCCTGCCGAGCCGTGAAGCGGGAGGCTGCTGCCCACCGGCTCGGGCTCTGGCCGTCCCGGAATCCAGCAGGTTCGGTCTCTTGCGGAGCTGCGGCAGGCCGTCCTGCCCTCCCGGGTAGCTCCTGCCGGAGGCGCGGCATGCGACCGTCCCGAGGTCCTAGGCTGCGGTCCTGGGCGACGCGTGTGCTAGCCGCAGCGGGGTCCGGGTCCGACTTTGGCTTTGTCAGGGACGGCGGTCCCGGGCTCCAGGTGTCCGGCCTCGGGCGGCGCGGCCGGCTGTCCCGTGTCCCGGCGATCAGAACTCGGGCGGGTTGGGGGCCGACTGTGCCGTGAAGCGGGAGGCTGCTGTCTGCCGGCTCGGGGTCTGGCCGTGCCGGAGACAGGGGGTTCGGTCCCGTGCGAAGCTGCGGCCGGCCGACCCGCGCTCCCCGTTTCTCTATCCCGGGGCGCGGAATCTGACTCTCGCAAGCTCCTGGGCTCCGTTGTCGGGAGACGCTTGTGCTAGTCGCAGCGGTGCGGCCGGCCGTCCCGATTCTCTGGGATCCGGTCTTGGGCGACGCTTGGGAGCCCAGAAGCTCTTGGGAACCCAGCTGCTAGGGACAGCCGGCCCCGCGCCGCCCGAGGCGGGACACCTGGACACCGCGACCGCCGGCCCCGAGAAGCCGAGTTCGGCCCCGGAGCCCGCTGAGTCTAGCACAAGACCGGTGCCCAGGGTTTCGGGACGGCCGGCCACCGAACCGCACGGGACCGAAAGCCCGCTCTCTGGGAAGCCGGCGGACGCCTGCCCCCCGCTTCACTGCACGGCCGGCCCCCACGCCCCCTGAAGTCGGATCCCCGGGACACGACATAGCCGGCCCCCGCTAGCCGACGGCCCCGGAATCGCCGTCCCCGAACCGTCCGATGTCGGACCCGGCACCCGGTGCTGCTTGCAAACGCGTCGCACAAGACCGGAGCACAGGAGCTCGGAAGAGCCAGCTCCCGCCCTGCCGGAGGCCGGACTCCCGGGCTATGTCCACATGTCTCTTCAATACTTTTAAGGATCGGGTCTCTTACCACTTCCCCGGGCAGCCTGTTCTAATAGCAAAGCACCCCTTCCATGAAGAAATGCTTATTCAGTATCGAGCTAGCCAGTGCTGGTAAACAGAGGCGTTTCTCCCTAGGGGTAGGGCTTGGCATTTCCCTCTCCTGAACTTCAAAAGGTTCCTGCCTGCCCCTATCTGCAGCCTGTCAAGGTTCCTCTGAATGCGCAGCCCCCCATACAAGCGCCTTTTCCACAGAAGCCACCGACCACCCGCCGCCTCGCCCCCTCCCAATTCGGCCTGCCCCAGGGCGCCACCGACCACCAACCTCCTTGCAGCACCACGCCTCAGCATCCCGAGCTATCCCGACAGCTTCCACCCATCGGGAGGTCCCACTTGTAATAAATGACCGAGTCCCAAATAGGCTTACAATTAATGTTTATGATTTATTAAAGGAACAGAGGTAAGCAAGCAGCGCTGGGTGCGCCAGGAGTCTCTGCTCCACCAAGACGCACACAAGTTACATCAGGCGGCTAGTTTTTATGCTGCTAGGCTAATACATATTCATTACTACTTCTACAAAAGGCAGGGTTATTCTAATTAGTTCCCAGAATCCAAACCCTCCCACTGGTGCAGGCGTTATCAGTCTCCGGTGGTCCCTCTGGGGGCCGCTCGTACTGAAGGCTCGTAGTCTTCCTCCCAGGCTTTGTCCTTTGGTCGTTCTTCAGCTTCTCCCCTCCCCTTATTTAGTAGTTGCTGGGCCAGATGTCAGAAAGCTGTGTCTCGTGCAATAGTCCGCACAGGCACTGCATAGCAAACACACCAAGTAACATTGACTTCAGTTACTCGCAACAGTTCCTCACCTGATAAAGAACTGCATGCAATAAAGGCACCAAGTACTACATTATTCTAACAGATCCTACTAGCTGTTACCTCAAAAAGATGTGCGTACCCCTCGCTACTTGGAAACGCATCAGTCCATAAACTCTCATCCACCTGAAGAAGCCTGCAACTGACCGAAGGAAAAACAAACACCCCAAAGAGCAGCCCAAGCAGAATGAGCTCTCTGAGGGGATGCCTGGGACTCACATACCATTTGGCCCCGACTAGCACCCAAATCCAATCACCTGGGAAGGGAAGGGGCAAAGCACAAGGAAGTAGGAAGAGAGCAGCAGCAGCAGCAGCTGTTTGTTTATTTTTTTTTTTTGTGTGTGTGTGTGATTTTTCTTTTTATTTTTTAATCAGTTTTAGCTCAAAAGCATGCATAGTGCAGACAAGAGAACTAGGGTGTTTCTAGAAGTAAAAATCCCCATGCTTTTGCTGCAGCTTTCAATATTAAAAGACATTATGACCAAGCAAGTAATTGGAACTCTTCCAACTGGAATTAGCTCAAACTTTTATTTACGTATAAAGAAAAAACTAGGAGTAGAACATCTGCTCCATCTTTTCCTCTTTCACCTTGCCATAGGCAGCTCTGGCTGTGACGTCCCAGATTGCATACTGCGTTTCAGCTTTAACAAATGAAAACCTTTACCCTAACCCTTACCCTTATCCTAACCATTAGCTTACCCTTATTCTTACCCCAAACCTAACCCTAATCCTTACCCTTACCCTAATCCTTACCCTAAACCTAACCCTTTCCCTAAACCTTATCCTCACCCTAAGCCTTACCCTTAGCCTTACCCTAACAGTTACCTTTGCCCTAACCCTTACCCTAATCTGAACCCGAACCCTAACCCTAATACCCTCACCCTAACCCTTACCCTAAGCCTAACCACAGTCCCAACCCCTAACCCCTAACCCTCACCCTAACCCTCTAAACCTACCCCTAACCTATCCCTAACCATAACCCTCTAAGCCGAACCCTAAACCACTAACCCTAACAATAACCCCCAACCCCAACCCTCACCCGAAACCCTAACTCTACGCCAAACCTTGCCCCTAACCCTAGTTCCCGAGAACTACATCTCCCGGTATGCTCTGGGCATTCAACATGGCCTCCCGGAAGTCCCGAATCCGAAAACTACATTTCCCGGCATACTCTGGGTACGCAACATGGCCTCCCGGAAGTCCGGAGTCCCGAGAACTACATCTCCCGGCATGCTCTGGGCACACAACATGGCCTCCCAGTGCCGGAAAACTACACCTACCAGCATTCCCCGCACAGCCAGCATGGCCAATCACAGGCCGAGTGCTCGAGAACTGCATTTACCAGCACTCACTGGAACCCTCACCGCCCTTACAAAAAAAGCCTCAAGCCCTAACATCCAAAAAAACCTCGAAACCCCTACAGACCTAACCCAAACTATTTACCACACTAAACCCCTGAAGACCTATGCCTAAAACCCCCAACCCAAAATCTTAGGATGCTCAAAACCCAAACCCAACCCAAAACGTTAGGAATGCTCAAAGCCCTAGCCCAAAAACTTAGGGTGCTCCAAACCCTAACCCCAAAACATTAAGACGCAAAAAACCCTAACCCAAAAACTTAGGGTAATACACCATAAATGTTTGCTCATTGTCTTTTGTATTATAAAAACAAGGAGTTCTGTTTGAGGAGCGGGAGTTGCGAAAGCTCCCTGCTGAAGTAAGGAGCTGCATAATGCTTGCCTAGACACTATGAAAATTCTTTTGCTTAATTTTCTTAAAACCGTTGGGTTTCGTTGGGTTTTCCGTGGTCATCATGGTGGAAAAGTGTAAATTGTGGGTTTTGGAGAACATCAGGTAGGTTTAGGGGGACTTTTGGGGTGGATTCATGGTATTTGTTTTTTTTTTCTGTTTTTTTTTTTTTTGGGGTGATCCCGTTCTTTTTTGGGGTGTTTTTGATGTGTTTTTGGGTCTCCATTAGGTTTTGTTGGGTTCTTGTTGGTCATCATGTTGGAAAAGTGTAAATTGTGGGTTTTGGAGAATATCAGGTGTTTTTAAGTTTTTTTGGGTGGTGTATCTATGGTTTTGGGGGAATTCTTCTGTTTTTTTTAGCGTTTTCTTCTGTTTTTGGGGTGGTCCCGTTCTTTTTTGGGGTGTTTTGGACGTGTTTTGGGTTCTCCGTTGGGTTTCGTTGGGTTTTCCATAGTCATCAAGGTGGAAAAGGGTAAATTTGTGGGTTTTGGAGAACTTCAGGTAGGTTTAGGCTGGTTTTGGGATTGGATCTGTGCTTTTTGGGGATTTTCTTCCAGTTTATGGGTGATCCCGTTCTTTTTTGGGGGTGTTTTTGACATGTTTTGGGGTCTCTGTTGGGTTTTGTTGGGTTCTTGTTTTTCATCATGTTGGAAAAGTTTAACTTGCGTGTTTTGGAGAACATCAGGTAGGTTTAGTGTCGTTTTGGGGTGGATCTATTTTTTTGGGGTTTTCTTTCGTTTTGGGGGGTTATCCCATTCTTTTTTGGGGTGTTTTTGACTTGTTTTGGGGTCTCCGTTGGGTTTTAGTTGGATTCTCGTTGGTCGTTAAGGTAAATGGGAGTGGATTGTGGGTTTTGAAGAAGATCAGGTGAGTTTAGGGTGGTTTTGCGGGGAAATTCATAGTTTTTGGTGTTTTTTCTTCTGATTCAGTTATTTTTTGGGGTGTTTTTGATGTGTTTTGGGGTCTCCGTTGTTTTTTGTTGGGTTCTTGTTGTTCATCATGGTGAAAACGGGTAAATTGTGGGTATTGGAGAACATCAGGTAGGTTTAGGGGGACTTTTGGGGTGGATCAACGGCTTTTAGGGTTTTCTTCCAGTTTTGGGGGTGATCCCGCTTTTTTTTGTGGTGTTTTTGACGTGTTTTGGGGTTTCCGTTGTGTTTTGTTGATTTCCTAATGTGTTTTAAGTTTGTTGGGAGTGGACTTTGGGATTTGGAGAACATCAGGTAGGTTTAGTGTGGTTTTGGGGTGGATCTATGTTTTTTTGGGGTTTTCTTTCTTTTTTAGGGGTTATCCTGTTCTTGTTTGGGGTGTTTTTGACTTGTTTTGGGGTCTCCGTTGGGTTTTAGTTGGTCGTTAAGGGAAATGGGAGTGGATTGTGGGTTTTGAAGAAGATCAGGTGAGTTTAGGGTGGTTTTGCGGGGAAATTCATAGTTTTTGGTGTTTTTTCTTCTGATTCAGTTATTTTTTGGGGTGTTTTTGACGTGTTTTGGGGATTCCGTTGGGTTTCGTTGAGTTCCTACTGGGTTTTATGGTGGTTGGGAGTGGACATTTGGATTTGGAGAACATCAGGTACGTTTAGAGTGGTTTTGGGATTGGATCCGTGCTTTTTGGGGTTTTCTTTGGTTTTGGGGGTGATCCTGTTCTTGTTTGGGGTGTTTTTGACGTGTTTTGGGTTCTCCGTTGGGTTTCGTTGGGTTTTCCGTGGTCATCATGGTGGAAAAGTGTAAATTGTGGGTTTTGGAGAACATCAGGTAGGTTTATGAGGACTTTTGGGGCAGATTCATGGTTTTTAGGGTTTTCTTCTGTTTTTTCTAGTGATCCAGTTGGTTTTCGGCGTGTTTTTGACGTGCTTTGTGGTCTCCGTTGGGTTTCGTTGGGTTTTCCGTGGTCATCATGGTGGAAAAGTGTAAATTGTGGGTTTTGGAGAACTTCAGGTAGATTTAGGGTGTTTTTGGGGTGGATCTATGGTTTTGGGGGATTTTGTACAAGTTTTGGGGTGATCGAATTCATTTTTGGGGTGTTTCTGACGTGTTTTGGGTTCTTCGTTGGGTTTCGTTGGGTTTTCTGTTGGCATCTTGGTGGAAAAGTGTAAATTGTGGGTTTTGGAGAACTTCAGGTAGGTTTAGGGGGACTTTTGGGGTGGATTCATGGTATTTGGGGTTTTCTTCTGTTTTTTGGGGTGATCCTGTTCTTTTTTGGGGTGTTTTTGACGTGTTTTGGGGTTGTCCGTTGGGTTTTGTTGGGTTCTCGTTGGTCATCATTGTGAAAAAGGGTAAATTGTGGGTTTTGGAGAACATCAGGTAGGCTTAGGGGGGCTTTTGGGGTGGATCTATGGCATTTGGGTTTTTCTTCTGTTTTTGGGGGAGATCCTGTTCTTTTTTGTTTTTTTTTTTTTTTGACATGTTTTTTGTCTCCATTGGGTTTCGTTGGGTTTTCCATGGTCATCATGGTGGAAAAGGGTAAATTTGTGGGTTTTGGAGAACATCAGGTAGGTTTAGTCTGGTTTTGGGATTGGATCTGTGCTTTTTGGGGATTTTCTTCCAGTTTATGGGTGATCCCTTTCTTTTTTGGGGTGTTTTTGACGTGTTTTGGTGTCTCCTTTTGGGTTTTCGTTTGGTTCATGTTGGTCATCATGGTGAAAATTGTAAATTTTTTGGGGGGGAATTTTCTTCCAGTTTTGGGGGTGATCCCGTTCTTTTTTGGGGTGTTTTTGACATGTTTTGGGGTCTCTGTTGGGTTTTGTTGGGTTCTTGTTTTTCATCATGTTGGAAAAGTTTAACTTGCGTGTTTTGGAGAACATCAGGTAGGTTTAGTGTCGTTTTGGGGTGGATCTATTTTTTTGGGGTTTTCTTTCGTTTTGGGGGGTTATCCCATTCTTTTTTGGGGTGTTTTTGACTTGTTTTGGGGTCTCCGTTGGGTTTTAGTTGGATTCTCGTTGGTCGTTAAGGTAAATGGGAGTGGATTGTGGGTTTTGAAGAAGATCAGGTGAGTTTAGGGTGGTTTTGCGGGGAAATTCATAGTTTTTGGTGTTTTTTCTTCTGATTCAGTTATTTTTTGGGGTGTTTTTGATGTGTTTTGGGGTCTCCGTTGGTTTTTGTTGGGTTCTTGTTGTTCATCATGGTGAAAACGGGTAAATTGTGGGTATTGGAGAACATCAGGTAGGTTTAGGGGGACTTTTGGGGTGGATCAACGGCTTTTAGGGTTTTCTTCCAGTTTTGGGGGTGATCCCGCTTTTTTTTGTGGTGTTTCTGACGTGTTTTGGGGTTTCCGTTGTGTTTTGTTGATTTCCTAATGTGTTTTAAGTTTGTTGGGAGTGGACTTTGGGATTTGGAGAACATCAGGTAGGTTTAGTGTGGTTTTGGGGTGGATCTATGTTTTTTTGGGGTTTTCTTTCTTTTTTAGGGGTTATCCTGTTCTTGTTTGGGGTGTTTTTGACTTGTTTTGGGGTCTCCGTTGGGTTTTAGTTGGTCCTTAAGGGAAATGGGAGTGGATTGTGGGTTTTGAAGAAGATCAGGTGAGTTTAGGGTGGTTTTGCGGGGAAATTCATAGTTTTTGGTGTTTTTTCTTCTGATTCAGTTATTTTTTGGGGTGTTTTTGACGTGTTTTGGGGTTATGGTTGGGTTTCGTTGAGTTCCTAATGGGTTTTATGGTGGTTGGGAGTGGACATTTGGATTTGGAGAACATCAGGTACGTTTAGAGTGGTTTTGGGATTGGATCCGTGCTTTTTGGGGTTTTCTTTGGTTTTGGGGGTGATCCTGTTCTTGTTTGGGGTGTTTTTGACGTGTTTTGGGTTCTCCGTTGGGTTTCGTTGGGTTTTCCGTGGTCATCATGGTGGAAAAGTGTAAATTGTGGGTTTTGGAGAACATCAGGTAGGTTTATGAGGACTTTTGGGGCAGATTCATGGTTTTTAGGGTTTTCTTCTGTTTTTTTCTAGTGATCCAGTTGGTTTTCGGCGTGTTTTTGACGTGCTTTGTGGTCTCCGTTGGGTTTCGTTGGGTTTTCCGTGGTCATCATGGTGGAAAAGTGTAAATTGTGGGTTTTGGAGAACTTCAGGTAGATTTAGGGTGTTTTTGGGGTGGATCTATGGTTTTGGGGGATTTTGTTCCAGTTTTGGGGTGATCGAATTCATTTTTGGGGTGTTTCTGACGTGTTTTGGGTTCTTCGTTGGGTTTCGTTGGGTTTTCCGTTGTCATCATGGTGGAAAAGTGTAAATTGTGGGTTTTGGAGAACATCATGTAGGTTTAGGGGGACTTTTGGGGTGGATTCATGATATATGGGGTTTTCTTCTGTTTTTTTTTTTTTTTTTTTTTTTTTGGGGGGGGGTGATCTAATTCATTTTGGGGGTGTTTTTGACGTGTTTTGGGGTCTCCATTGGGTTTCGTTGCGTTTTCCGTGGTCATCATTGTGAAAAAGGGTAAATTGTTGGTTTTGGAGAACATCAGGTAGGTTTAGGTTGGTTTTGGGATTGGATCTATGGTTTTGGGGGATTTTCTTTTGTTTTTGGGGGTGATCCCGTTCTTTTTTGGGGTGTTTTTGACGTGTTTTGGGGTCTCCATTGGTATTCCTTGGGTTTTATGTGGTCATGGTGGTGGAAAATTGTAAATTGTGGGTTTTGGAGAACTTCAGGTAGGTTTAGGGGAATTTTGGGGTGGATTCATGGTATTTGGTCTTTTCTTCTGTTTTTTTTTTGGGTGATCCTGTTCTTTTTTGGGGTGTTTATGACGTGTTTTGGGGTCTCCGTTGGGTTTTAGTTGGGTTCTTGTTGGTCATCCTTGTGAAAAAGTGTAAATTGTGGCTTTTGGAGAACATCAGGTAGGTTTAGGGGGACTTTTTGGGCAGAGTCATGTTTTTTGGTGTTTTCTTCTGTTTCTTGGGGTGATCCAATTCTTTTTTTTGGGAAGTTTTTGAGGTGTTTGGGGGTCTCCGTTGGGTTTTGTTTTGTACTCGTTGGTCATCGTGGTGGAAAATGGTAAATTGTGGGTTTTGGAGAACATCAGGTAGGTTTAGGGGGACTTTTGGTGTGGATCTATGGCTTTTGGGGTTTTCTTTCGTTTTTAGGGTTTATCCCGTTCTTGTTTGGGGTGTTTTTGACTTCTTTTGGGGTCTCCGTTGGGTTTTGTTGGGTTTTCCATGGTCATCATGTTGGAAAATTGTAAATTGTGGGTTTTGGAGATCATCAGGTAGGTTTAGGGTGGTTTTGGGGTGGATCTATGATTTTGAAGGATTTTCTTCCAATTTTGGGGGTGATCCCTTTCTTTTTTTTTT
>NW_028137237.1:0-87500 GCF_965140915.1 Aythya marila | reverse complement strand
TACTTCTCCTGCATGCGGCCGGAGGTCGGTCTAATTCTGGTGCTGTTGGTGGTGGAAGCTGGGGCAACGGTGGTACTGGTGGCGATACCACAGCCACCGGAGGGGGAGCCGCCGGGGGTGGATTGTTAGGATATGGAGGTGGTAGCTTATCCAACGGCTCACGTTTATCTTCTTTTTCTTTTTCATGTTCTTCTTGTTCTTCAAATTTCTTACCTGCTTTTAGTGTAAATATTGAGGCTGGAAAAGGACCTGAAGTCTTCCTGATCCATAATCCTGCATAATCACTTTCTTCCTGGCTAAAAGGTTCCTTTGAATTAACATGGATATTTAAGGCCTGGCAAATCCAGTCTTCGAAGGATCCAAAAACAGGCCAAAAGACATGTAGTCTTAAAGGCTCCTTTGGCCATTCTGTCACACAATACTGGACCATTTTTAATTTACTTTTTCCTTTTCTGGGGTCCCTATCATTCCAATTTCGAATCGTTATTCCTAATGGACTTTCTGGTGGTATGACTGGTAATTTGCTCCCTTTCTTCTGGTCTCTGGTCTTCGATTTTGTCTGACCCATCTAGGAATTTTACTCTGGCAATTCCCACAGCCCTTGGTTACCTTAGTAAGAGTGTCTTGCAGGGGGTCGAGGACCTATCACACACCCACAAATCCTATAGGAATCCCTTCGGTCCTTCACCGGCCAAGTCCCTCGCGGGAGATTGGAACTGCGGTTAGAAGACCTCCACAATCGCTTCAGAACTAAGTTCCATCTCAGTCACACTCTTACACACACAGGCAACCGAACCCCACCCAACCGAACGGTATACGCTTTAAATGCTTACGACTCCGTCATCTTCGTTCGGATCTTCACACACATAATTATGGGCAAAATATAGTGCTGCAGCTGGCAAGGGAGCTGAAAAAAAGAATCAGAAACGTTGCTTACCTTTATTCAGGTTCAAGATGCCATTAGTTCCGACCTGACTCAAACAGCAGCCACCAAATGGTGGGGGTGCCTCTCCTAGATCAAACCAGAAATCAGGAACCAAAGCCCTCCCGGACGAGAGCCCACTTGTAATAAATGACTGGGTCCCAAATAGGATTGCAATTGAAATTTACAATTTATTAAATGAATAGAGGTAAGCAAGCAGCGCTGGGTGCGCCAGGAGTCTCTGCTCCACCAAGACGCACACAAGTTACATTAGGCGGCTGTTTTTTATGCTGCTAGGCTAATACATATTCATTACTACTTCTACAAAAGGCAGGGTTATTCTAATTAGTTCCCAGAATCCAAACCCTCCCACTGGTGCAGGCGTTATCAGTCTCCGGTGGTCCCTCTGGGGGCCGCTCGTACTGAAGGCTCGTAGTATTCCTCCCAGGCTTTTCTCTTGTCCATCTCCTTTGTCCATCTTGGCTGGATGGCAGACACTTGCATAGTGTCCCATGCAACAGTTGTAATAGTTAGCAGTTATTCTGAAACCCCTTTGTTCTCTTATCCTCTATTGACCGGAATTGCTGGACCATTCCTTTGCAAGATTCAAGAACTATATATATTAACCACTCTGGTTTTCTCAGACTTTTCATCATATCATGCGGCCCTAGCATTGTTCCATATTGACACGAATCAGATGAACTCATTTCACACTGTTAAGCTGTCTTATCACTGCAAGCATATCTCAATACCACCTTCCTTCCCTCTACAGGATGTAACTGCGCAAAAACAACATTTTTATTCCCACAACCTTGATCCCCTTACCCTGAAATCCTTATTCCCCTTAAACCTAACAACTCTAACCACAACCCTAACCCTTATTATCAACTCCCTAACGCTAATGACACTGACTTTAATCCAAACCCCAACCTGCCCCTAACCCCAGACAACCAACAACGAAACACACACACACAAAGATGGAAACTACAAAAAAGGCAAAACCCACGATACAGGCCCCAAATCACAAATACGCAACCAAAATGCTACAGAAAAGCCCCAGATGCAGGCCCCAAATGCTACTGCTAGGCCTCAAAAGCTCAAGATGCATCCCAAAGCAAAAATGCAGACCCCAAACGTTACAGAAAAGCCCCCAAACCCAGGCTGCACAAGTCTACAAGCAGGCCCCAAACTGCCAACAGAAGCAGGCACCAACCACACCCAGATGCAGACCCCAACTGCCCACAAGCAGCTCCTACCCCACCACCCCCTCCCAAGAACTGGACTCCACCCAGACACTGGCCCAAGACCCGGGCCCGCCCCCCGCTATCCCCCCTACCCTCCCCCCCGACACAGGTGTACAAGCAGCTCACAACCCGCCCCTTCAGAGACCGGTCCCACCCCCCCCCCCCTCCCCAAGACATGGGATGCGGAGGTGTACAACCAACTCCCAACTCCCTCCCCCTCAAAGGGAGGCCCCAAAGACCCCCAAATGGAGGCTCCTAGAGTGAACAAGCACCTCCCAACTCCCCCAGGCACAGGCCCCCCCCCCCCCCCCCCCAAACACAGGCCACAGAGGTGTATAAACAGCCCAGACCCCCCTCCAAGACCATGGCCCCTATAGTGTACAAGCAGCTCCCAACCACCCACAGATGCAGGCCCCAACCCTTCTCAAAAGGGAGGCACCTAGAATGCATGAGCAACTCCCAACCCCCCTCAAATAAAGACCCCAAAAGTGTACAAGTAGCTCCCCCCCTGAGACAGGACCCAAAGGTGTACAACCAGTTCCCAACACCCCTGAGACACAGGCCCCAGCCCCCTCCCCAGACACAGGGACCCAAATTCTACAAGCAGCTCCCAACCCCTGCCAGGCAGGCCCCCTACCCTATACAAGCAGCTCCCAACCCTCCCCCCCCCCCCCGAGGGAGGCCCCCAAGCCCCCCACAAACACAGGCCCCTACAGTGTACAGGCAGCTCCCAGCCACCCCCAGATGCTGGCCCCAAAGTTGTACAAACAGCTCCCAGCCACCCTGCAGAAACAGATTCCTACATTGTACAAGCAGTTCCCAGCCCGCTAGACACAGGCCCTGACCCCCCACACATGCAGGCCCCAAAGGTGTACAAGCAGCTCCCACCCCTCCCCCAGACGCAGGTCCCAAGCCCCCCCCCCCAAACACAGGCCCCTACAACCAGCACCCAACCCCCTACCCCCGATGCCAGGCCCAAAGGTGTAGAAGCAGCTCCAAACCTCCTCCCTCAACCCAGGCTCCAACAGTGTACAAGCACCTCCCAACCAACCCTCCCCTTCCCCCCCCCCCCCCCCGCCCCCCGACACAGGCTCCAAAGGAATACAAAGAGCTCCCACCCCTCCCCCAGATGCTGGTCTCAACCCCCCCCCCCCCGCCCCCAGAAGCAGGCCCCAAAGGTGTAGAGTCAGCTCCCAACCCCCTCAATGCCGGCCCCAAGGGTCTACAAGCAGCTCCCCCCTTGCCCCCAGATACCGGCCCCCAGACACAGACCCCAAAAGCCTAATCACAGGCCCTGAACTCTAGAGGCAGGCTCCAAAACCCAGGACAAAGCCCCAGTGGTTCTAGACAGGGCCCAAATCCCAGACACAGGCCCCAAACGCTAAACATATGCCAAAAAAAGTATTAGTGCTGGTGCCAAATGTTACAGACAGGCCCAAAAGCCCGAGATGCTCAAGGCTGAGACGTAACTTGGCTTTCTGAATTACTGGAAAGCAGCTTTCATTCTCAGATAATTGTGTGCAGGCTAGATAGGATGGGGCTTCAGGCACCTCTTCACCTGAGGAAACACACTGCCATCAGGCACCGCTGTGCCAGACAAGCTTGTTCTGCTAGAACACCCTACTCAGATGCACTGTGGCATTCAAGTGAACTGCTTTCATGCAAATATAACGACTGATGTTACAACCCACCTTGCCTGTGGCACCTGATGAACAGAAGAGTAAGCCACCGCAGCGCTTCAAAACCATCCCTGCACGTGCCGCTCCTTGTCGCTCTCTGGCCTTATCTCATATCCTTATCCACTTCTGTGGAGAGCCTGCCACGGCACCTGCAAAGCAAGACGGACACCTTTCATAGTCACCTTGTGCTACTTGGTCGTTCTGCTCCAACCCAGCTCATGACCAGCCCCTCTTCTTACACAGCTCTTCAGAGTGCAGTTTGCTCCTTTGAGCCTGTGCGAGACACCTGTGAAAGAAAAAGAAACGCATAGGCCGATGCAGCATCCAAAGACACAGCACAACTAGGTAAGTTACTCTCATCTGCTCCCTTACCTCTGCCGCTTACCAGCCCCCGAGGCAGATGCTTCAATCTACCCTCTTCAAACAGCTACAGCACCTCTAAAAGACAGAGGGGATGCTTAGAGGAACAGTGAGACCTACAACACAACAACTGCTACATCTGTTCCTCACTCACCTTGCCAGAGGCAGCTCTGCGTGTGACGTCCCAGGTTGTACACTGCGTTACCTAACCCTTACCGTAACCCTTACCCTAACCCTTCTCACCCTTACCATTACCCAAATCCTTACCTTTACTTTTTCCTTACCCTTACTCTTTCCTTTAACCATAACCTTACCCTTACCCTATACCTTACTCCAACCCTTCCCCTTACCTTCCCCTTCCCCTTACACTTAACCTAACCCTTACCCTTCTGCTTCCCCTAAAACATATCCTAACACTTTCCCTTACCCTTAAACTTACCCTAACCCTTTCTATTACCCTTACACTTACTCTTGCCCTAATCCTTGCTTGCACCCTTACACTTACCCTAACCCTTACCCTTACCCTTACTCAAACCCTTACTCTAACCCTTACCCTGACCCGTACCCTTACCCTTACCCGTACCCTTAACCTAAGCCTAAACCTTAAACCTTACCCTTTCTGCTACACTTATCCTTAGCCTAAATCTAAACCTTACACTTACTCTTAGCATAACCCTCACCCTTACCATTACCCATACCCTTATCCTTACCCTAACCCTTACCTTTACACTTACGGTTACCATTAACCTTACACTTACCCTAACACTTATCCTGAACCTAACCCTTACCCTAAACCTTACCCCAACCCTTACCCTGACCCTTACATTAACCCTAACCCTTACCCTAAACCTTACACTTACTCTTAACATTAACCTTACCCTTAACCTTAAGCTAATACTTAACCTTACGTTTTTCTCACCCTAACCCTATAATTAACCATAACCATTACGCTAACACTTAACCTTACCCTTAAAATAAGCCATACAACAACACTTAAATGTACACTTACGCCTAAACTTACCCTAACAATTACTTGTACAATTAAAATATTAATTAATTAAATTAAAAAAATTTAATTTAAAATTAATTGTATTAAAAAATTAAAATACTCTTATCCTTATACCTTATCCTTAACCCTCACCCTTATCATTACCAATACCCTTACTCTCACACTTATTCTTATACATACAACTTACCCTTTTCCTAACACTTAACCCTAACCTAACTCTAACCCTAAACCTTACCTGAACCCTTTCCAGGACGCTTACATTAACCCTTACCCTTAACCTAAACCTTACACTTGCTCTTAACCTTAACCTAATACTTACCTTTTCGTTTTCCTCACACTAACCCTAAAATTAACCCTAACCATTACCCTAACAGTTACCCCTAACATAACCCTTACTCTAACACTTACAGTGACCCGTACACTTACACATACCCTTACACTTACTCTTACCCTAACCCTTACCCTTACCCTTACCATAACCCCTACTCTAACACATACTTCTACCCGTACCCTTACCCTTACTGTTACCCTAACCCTTACCCTTACCTTACCCTATCCCTATCCCTTACCCTATCCCTTACCCTATCCCTTACCCTATCCCTTACCCTTAACCTAACCCTAAACCTTACCCTTATCCTAACACTTACCCTTACCGTAAACCTTACCCTTTCTGCTACACTTACCCTTAGCCTAAATCTAAACCTTACACTTACCCTTAGTCTAACCCTCACCCTTACCATTACCCATACCCTTATTCTTACCCTTACCCTAACCCTTGCCTTTACACTTACGGTTACCATTAACCTTACTCTTACCCTAACACTTACCCTTAACCTAACCCTTACCCTAAACCTTACCCCAACCCTTACCCTGACCCTTAAATTAACCCTAACCCTTACCCTAAACCTTACACTTACTCTTAACCTTAACCTTAGCTGTAACCTAATACTTACCCTTACGTTTCCCTCACCCTAACCCTAAAATTAACCCTAAACATTACCCTAACACTTGACCTTACCCTAACCCTAAAATTACTCGTACAATTACCCTTACCCTTACCCTTAACCTAAGCCGAAACCTTACAGTAAACCTTACCCTTTCTGCTACACTTACCCTTAGCCGAAATCTAAACCTTGCATTTACCCCTACTGTAACCTTCACCCTTATCATTACCAATACTCTTACCCTTACCCTTACCCTAACCCTTCTCCTTACACTTACTGTTACCTTTAACATTACCCTTACCCTAACACTTACACTTATCCTTATCCATGCCCTTACCCTTGCCCTAATCTTTACCCTTAACCTAACCCTAACCCTAAACCTTACCCCAACCCTTACCCTGACCCTTAAATTAACCCTAACCCTTACCCTAAAACTTACACTTACTCTTAACCTTACCCTTAACCATAACACTAACACTTACCCTTACGTTTCCCTCACCCTAACCCTAAAATTAACCCTAACCATTACCCCAACACTTACCCTTACCCTAACCCTAACCGTAACTCTAACCCTTACTCTAACCCTTACCCTTACCATAACCCATACCCTAACACGTACTTGTAGCCTTAACCTTACCGTTCCCCTTACCCTTACCTTTACTGTCTCCGTTACCCTTACACTTACACTTAACATAAACCTTAACCTTAACCTAAACCTTATCATAAGCCATACAACAACACTTACATGTACACTTACGCTTGCACTTACCCTAGCAATTACTCGTACTATTACTCTTAACCTTACTATTAAGCTAACCCTAAACCTTACCCTTATCCTAACACTTACCCTTATCCTAAACCTTACCCTTTCTGCTACACATACCCTTTGCCTAATTCTAAACCTTACCCTAACCCTCACCCTTACCTAAATCTAACCATTACCCTAACCTTCACTCTTACCCTTACCATTATACTTACTTTTACCCTTAAACTAAACCTTACCCCAACCCTTACCCTGACCCTTACATTAACCCTTACCCTAACCCTAACCCTTACTCTAACCCTAACCCTTAACCTAAACCTTACACTTAATCTTAACTTTAACCTTACCCTTAAACTAATACATACCCTTACGTTTCCCTCACCATAACCCTAAAATTAACCGTAACCATTACCCTAACACTTATCCTTACCGAACCCTAACCCTAACCCTTACTCTAACTTTTACCCTGACCCGGACCCTTAGACTTCCCCTTCCCCTTCCCCTTACTCTTCCCCTTACCCTAACCCTTACCCTTACACTTACGGTTACCATTAACCTTACCCTTACCCTAACACTTACCCTTACCCTATCCCTTACACTTATCCTTATCCATACTACTTACGCTTACCCTAACACTTAACCTTAACCTAACCCTAACCCTAAACCTTACCTGAACCCTTACCCTGACCCTTACATTAACCCTTACCCTAAAACTTACACTTAACCTTAACCTTACCCTTAACCTTAACCTAATACTTACCCTTACTTTTCCCTCACCCTAACCCTAAAATTAACCCTAACCATTACCCCAACACTTACTCTTACCCTAACCCTTACCTTTACCATAACCCATACTCTAACACATACTTCTACCCGTACCCGTACCCTTACCATAACCCTTACCCTTACCATTGCCCTTACCCTTACCCTTACCCTTACCCGATCCCATACCCTTAACCTAACCCTAAACCTTACCCTTATCCTAACACTTACCCTTACCGTAAGCCTTACCCTTTCTGCTACACTTACCCTTAGCCTAAATCTAAACCTTACACTTACCCTTAGCCTAACCCTCACCCTTACCATTACCCATACCCTTATTCTTACCCTTACCGTAACCCTTACCTTTACACTTACGGTTACCATTAACCTTACCCTTACCCTAACACTTATTCATAACCTAACCCTTACCCTAAACCTTACCCCAACCCTTACCCTGACCCTTACATTAACCCTAACCCTTAGCCTAAACCTTACACTTACTCTTAACCTTAACCTTACCCTTAACATTAACCTAATATTTACGCATACGTTTTCCTGACTTTAACCCTAAAACTAACCCTAACCATTACCCTAACACTTAACCTTACCCTAACCCTAACCCTAACCCTTACTCTAACCCTTACCCTGACCTGTACCCTTACACTTACCCTTACCCTTATACTTACCCTAATTCTTACCCATACCATAACCCATAACCTAACACATATTTGTACCCTTAACCTTACCGTTACCCTTAACCTTACCCTTACCCTTACTCTATCCCTTACCCTTACGCTTACCCTTAACATAAACCTTACCCTTGACCTTACCCTTACCATAAGCCATACCACAACACTTACATGTACACTTACGCTTGCACTTACCCTAGCAATTACTCGTACAATTACCCTTAACCTTACTATTAAGCTAACCCTAAACCTTACCCTTATCCTAACACTTACCCTTATCCTAAACCTTACCCTTTCTGCTACACTTACCCTTTGCCTAATTCTAAACCTTACCCTAACCCTCACCCTTACCTAAATCTAACCATTACCCTAACCTTCACTCTTACCCTTACCATTATACTTACTTTTACCCTTAACCTAAACCTTACCCCAACCCTTACCCTGACCCTTACATTATCCCTAACCCTTACCCTAACCCTAACCCTAACCCTTACTCTAACCCTAACCCTTAACCTAAACCTTACACTTAATCTTAACTTTAACCTTACCCTTAAACTAATACATACCCTTACGTTTCCCTCATCATAACCCTAAAATTAACCGTAACCATTACCCTAACACTTATCCTTACCGAACCCTAACCCTAACCCTTACTCTAACTTTTACCCTGACCCGGACACTTAGACTTCCCCTTCCCCTTACTCTTCCCCTTACCCTAACCCTTACCCTTACACTTACGGTTACCATTAACCTTACCCTTACCCTAACACTTATTCATAACCTAACCCTTACCCTAAACCTTACCCCAACCCTTACCCTGACCCTTACATTAACCCTAACCCTTACCCTAAACCTTACACTTACTCTTAACCTTAACCTTACCCTTAACATTCACCTAATACTTACGCATACATTTTCCTGACTTTAACCCTAAAACTAACCCTAACCATTACCCTAACACTTAACCTTACCCTAACCCTAACCCTTACTCTTACCATTACCCTGACCCTTACCCTTACACTTACCCTAATTCTTACCCATACCATAACCCATACCCTAACACATATTTGTACCCTTAACCTTACCGTTACCCTTAACCTTACCCTTACCCTTACTCTATCCCTTACCCTTACGCTTACCCTTAACATAAACCTTACCCTTGACCTTACCCTTACCATAAGCCATACAACAACACTTACATGTACACTTACGCTTACACTTACCCTAGCAATTACTCGTAAAATTACCCTTAACCTTACCCTTACCAAACCATTACCCTTTTTCTTAACCTAACCATAAACATTAAGGATAAGCTAAAGGGTCACCCTTAAGGTTAACGTTATCCTAACTCTTACACTTAAGTGGGTAAGTGGAAGTGTAAGGGTACAGTTCAGGGTAAGCGTTAGAGTAAGGGTAAGTGTTAGGGTAATTGTTAGGCTAATTTTAGGTTTAGGGTGAGGGAAACATAAGGGTAAGTATTAGGTTAAGTTTAAGGATAAGGTTAAGAGTTATGGTAAGGGTTCGGTTTAATGTAAGGGTAAGGGTTTGGGAAACGTTTAGGATAAGGGTAAGAGAAGGGATAATGGTAAGGGTAAGGATGATGTTTAGTGTAAGGGTTAAGGGTAAGGGTTAGTGTAAGTTTAAGAGTAAGAGTAAGTGTAAGGGTATGTGTAAAAGTACGGGTCATTGTAAGGGTTAGAGTAAGGGTTAGGGTAAGGGTATTGGTAATGATAAGGGTGAGGGTTACAGTAAGGGTAAGTGTAAGGTTTAGATTTAGGCTAAGGGTAAGTGTAGCAGAAAGGGTAAGGTTTACTGTAAGGTTTAAAGTTTCGGCTTAGGTTAAGGGTAAGGGTAATTGTACGAGTAATTGCTAGGGTAAGTGTAAGCATAAGTGTACATTTAAGTGTTGTTGTATGGCTTATGGTAAGGGTAAGGTCAAGGGTAAGGTTTATGTTAAGGGAAAGCGTAAGGGTAACGGATAGAATAAGGGTAAGTGTAACGGTTAAGTGTTAGGGTAATGGTTAGGGTTAATTTTAGGATTAGGGTGAGAAAAATGTAAGGTTAAGTACTAGCTTAAGGTTAAGGGTAAGGTTAAGGGTAAGGTTAAGGTTAAGAGTAAGTGTAAGGTTTAGGTTAAGGGTTAGTGTTAATGTAAGGTTCAGGGAAAGGTTTGGGGTAAGGTTTAGGGTTAGGTTCAGCTTAAGGGTAAGGGTTGGGGTAAGGTTAAGGGTATGGATAAGGATAAGTGTAAGGGATAGGGTAAGGGTAAGGGTTAGCGTAAGGGTAAGATTAATGGTAATGTTTATGTTAAGGGTAAGCGTAAGGGTAACGGATAGAGTAAGGATAAGGGTAAGGGTAACGGTAAGGTTAAGGGTACAAATATGTGTTAGGGTATGGGTTATGGTATGGGTAAGAGTTAGGGTAATGTAAGGGTAAGGGTGAGTGTAAGGGTATGGGTGAGGGTAAGGGTTAGAATAATGGTTAGGGTTAATTTTAGGGTTAGGGTGAGGGAAACGTAAGGGTAAGTATTCGGTTCAAGTAAGGGTAAGTGTAAGATTTAGATTTAGGCTAATGGTAAGTGTAGCAGAAAGGGTAAGGTTTACGATAAGGGTAAGTGTTAGGGTAAGGGTAAGGTTTAGGGTAAGAGTAAGTGTAAGTGTATGTGTAAGGGTATGGGTCATTGTAAGGGTTAGAGTAAGGGTTAGGGTAAGGGTGTTAGGGTAATGGTTAGGGTAAATTTTAGGCTTATGGTGAGGGAAACGTAAGGGTAAGGATTAGGTTAAGGTTACGGGTAAGGTTAAGGTTAAGAGTAAGGTTTAGGATAAGGGTTAGGGTTAATGTAAGGGTCAGGGTAAGGTTTCAGGTAAGGTTTAGGTGTAGAGTTAGGTTAAGGGTAAGTGTTAGGGTAAGGGTAAGTTGTATGGACAAGGATAATTGTAAGGGATAGGGTAAGGTTAAGGATAATGATAACGGTAAAAGGAAGAGTAAGGATATGGGTAATGGTAAGGGTGAGGGAAAGGGTAAGGGTAAGTGTAAGGTTTAGATTTAGGCTAAGGGTAAGTGTAGCAGAAAGGTGTAGGATTAGGGTAAGGCTGTTAGGATAAAGGTTAGGTTAAGGGTAAGGGTAATGGTAAGGATAAGGGTAAGGGTAAGGGTAAGGGTAAGGGTATCGGTAATGGTAAGGGAAAGGGTTAGGGTAAGTGTAAGGGTAAGGGTAAGTGTAAGGGTACAGGTCAGGGTAAGGGTATCAGTAATGGTAAGGGAAAGGGTTAGGGTAAGTGTAAGGGTAAGGGTAAGTGTAAGGGTACAGGTCAGGGTAAGGGTTAGAGTAAGGGTTAGGGTTAGGTAAGGATAAGTGTTAGGGTAATGGGTACTGTTAAAATTAGGGTTATGGTGAGGGAAATGTACGGGTATGTATTAGTTTAAGGGTAAGGTTAAGGTTAAGAGTAAGTGTAAGGTTTAGGTTAAGGGTTAGGGTTAATGTAAGGGTTAGGGTTAGGGTTGGGGTAAGGTTCAGGGTAAGGAGAAGAGTAAGGGTATGGTTAATGGTAAGGGTGAGGGTTAGGGTAAGGATAAGGGTAAGTGTAAGGTTTAGGGTAAGGGTAATGGTATGGAGAAGGGTAAGGGTAAGGGTAAGTGTAAGGGTAAGGGTAGGAGTCATTGAACGAGTAATTCCTAGGGTAACTGTAAGCGTAAGTGTACATTTAAGTGTTGTTGTATGGCTTATTGTAAGGGTAAGGTTAAGTGTTAGCGTAATGGTTATGGTTAATTATAGGGTTAGGGTGAGAAAAACGTAAGGTTAAGTATTAGCTAAAGGTTAAGGGTAAGGTTAATGTTAAGAGTAAGTGTAAGGTTTAGGGTAAGGGTAAGGGTTAATGTAAGGGTTGGGGTAAAGTTTAGGGTAAGGGTTAGGTTCAGGATAAGTGTTAGGGTAAGTGTAAGGTTAATGGTAACCGTCAGTGTAAAGGTAAGGGTTAGGGTAAGGATAAGGGTATGGGTAATGGTAAGGGTGAGGGTTAGGCTAAGGGTAAACGTAAGGTTTAGATTTAGGCTAAGGGTAAGTGTAGCAGAAAGGGTAAGCTTTACGGTAAGGTTTGAGGTTTAGGCTTAGGTTAAGGGTAAGGGTAAGGGTAAGGTTTAGGTTTAGGAAAAGGGTAAGTGTAGCAGAAAGGTTAAGGGTTAGGGTAAGTGTTAGGGTAAGGGTAAGGTTAAGGGTAAGGGTAATGGTATGAATAAGGGTAAGGGTAAGGGAAATGGTACGGGTCAGGGTAAGGGTTTGAGTAAGGGTAAGGGTAAGGGTTAGGATAAGTGTAAGGGTGCAAGCAAGGATTAGGGCAAGAGTAAGTGTAAGGGTAATAGAAAGGGTTAGGGTAAGTTTAAGGGTAAGGGAAAGTGTTAGGATATGTTTTAGGGGAAGCAGAAGGGTAAGGGTTAGGTTAAGTGTAAGGGGAAGGGGAAGGTAAGGGGAAGGGTTGGAGTAAGGTATAGGGTAAGGGTAAGGTTATGGTTAAAGGAAAGAGTAAGGGTAAGGAAAAAGTAAAGGTAAGGATTTGGGTAATGGTAAGGGTGAGAAGGGTTAGGGTAAGGGTTACGGTAAGGGTTAGGTAACGCAGTGTACAACCTGGGACGCCACACGCAGAGCTGCCTCTGGTAAGGTGAGTGAGGAACAGATGTAGCAGTTGTTGTGTTGTAGGTCTCACTGTTCCTCTAAGCATCCCCTCTTTGTCTTTTAGAGGTGTTGTAGCTGTTTGAAGAGGGTAGATTGAAGCATCTGCCTCGGGGGCTGGTAAGCGGCAGAGGTAAGGGAGCAGATGAGAGTAACTTACCTAGTTGTGCTGTGTCTTTGGATGCTGCATCGGCCTATGCGTTTCTTTTTCTTTCACAGGTGTCTCGCACAGGCTCAAAGGAGCAAACTGCACTCTGAAGAGCTGTGTAAGAAGAGGGGCTGGTCATGAGCTGGGTTGGAGCAGAACGACCAAGTAGCACAAGGTGACTATGAAAGGTGTCCGTCTTGCTTTGCAGGTGCCGTGGCAGGCTCTCCACAGAAGTGGATAAGGATATGAGATAAGGCCAGAGAGCGACAAGGAGCGGCACGTGCAGGGATGGTTTTGAAGCGCTGCGGTGGCTTACTCTTCTGTTCATCAGGTGCCACAGGCAAGGTGGGTTGTAACATCAGTCGTTATATTTGCATGAAAGCAGTTCACTTGAATGCCACAGTGCATCTGAGTAGGGTGTTCTAGCAGAACAAGCTTGTCTGGCACAGCGGTGCCTGATGGCAGTGTGTTTCCTCAGGTGAAGAGGTGCCTGAAGCCCCATCCTATCTAGCCTTGATTCAAAGATCGAAGCCAAAATTCCTTTAAGTGGTATATTCTTTATTGCAGCGCTGGATGCACGGGGGATCTCTCCACCTATCGTGCATACCCAAAGCAGAAAGCAGTCTTGAATTTATACAATCAATCTATCAATATTCTACAAGCACCTATACATATGCATTACCTATCCCCGCCTTCCCTCGCTTCTCATGCTAATTAGCCTTTTGGCAGCTTGCGCCTGCGCAGAGCCTTCCAAGAATTGTGGGCAGGGGTCTTTGGGACGTGGGCAGGGGTCTTTGGGAGGAAGACCCCGAGTCTTCCTCACAGTGTACTTTTCACCTTTGGTCAGGAATCTGCTGAATTGGCATGTTTCTTAATTGCAAGAGCTGGTTGTTGCCAATTCTCCCGTTTGTTGTATCTTTATAATGAATTCCAATGTCCAGTTTCGAGAGTTATAGTCCTTACATTTGTTTCTCTGTCCGCCTGCCGCTTCCTTATCATGAGTTCCAGTGTCTTGTTTCGAGATATACAGTCCTTGTCTGGGGATTGTCCTTGCCTCCCCAATAGCTCCTTAATCAGCCTGCATACAATTATCTGAGAATGAAAGCTGCTTTCCAGTAATTCAGAAAACCAAGTTGCGTCTCAGCCTTGAGCATCTCGGGCTTTTGGGCCTGTCTGTAACATTTGGCACCAGCACTAATACTTTTTTTGGCATATGTTTAGCGTTTGGGGCCTGTGTCTGGGATTTGGGCCCTGTCTCGAACCACTGGGGCTTTGTCCCGGGTTTTGGAGCCTGCCTCTAGAGTTCAGGGCCTGTGATTAGGCTTTTGGGGTCTGTGTCTGGGGGCCGGTATCTGGGGGCAAGGGGGGAGCTGCTTGTAGACCCTAGGGGCCAGCATTGAGGGGGTTGGGAGCTGACTCTACACCTTTGGGGCCTGCTTTTGGGGGCGGGGGGCGGGTTGAGACCTGCATCTGGGGGAGGGGTGGGATCTCTTTGTATTCCTTTGGAGCCTGTGTCGGGGGGCTGGGGGGAAGGGGAGGGTTGGTTGGGAGGTGCTTGTACACTGTTGGAGCCTGGGTTGAGGGAGGAGGTTTGGAGCTGCTTCTACACCTTTGGGCCTGGCATCGGGGGTAGGGGGTTGGGTGCTGGTTGTAGAATTTGGGTCGCTGTGTCTGGGGGGGCGGTTGGGGCCTGTGTCTCAGGGGTGTTGGGAACTGGTTGTACACCTTTGGGTCCTGTCTCTGGGGGGGGAGCTACTTGTACCCTTACCATAAGCCGTACTCTAACACATACTTCTACCAGTACCCTTACCCTTACCGTAACCCTTACCTTTACCCTTACTCTTACCCTTACCAAAGCATTACCCTTACCCTTAACGTAAGCCTAAACCTTAACCTTATCCTTACACTTACACTTACCGTAACCCTTACCCATTCTGCTACACTTACCCTTAGCCTAAATCTAAACCTTACACTTACCCTAACCCTAACACTTACCCTTACCATTACCCATATACTTACTCTTACCCTAACCCTAAATCTTACTCAAACACTTACCCTGACCCTTACATTAACCCTAAACCGTACCCTAAAACTTACACTTACTCTTAACCTTAACCTTACGCTTAACCTTAACCTACTACTTACCCTTTCTTATCCATCACCATACACCTAAAATTAACGCTAACCATTACCCTAACACTTACCCTTACCCTAACCCAAACCCTAATCCTAACTCTAAACCTTACCCTGACTTGTACACTTATCCTTATCCTTACACTTACCCTAACACTTACCCTTACACTTATCCTTATACATATAACTTACCCTTACCCTAAACCTTAACCTTAACCTAACTCTAACCCTAAACCTTACCTTAACCCTTACCCTGACCCTTACATTAACCCTTACCCTTACCCTAAAACTTACACTTACTCTTAACCTTAACCTTACCCTTAACCTTAACCTAATACTTACCCTTCCGTTTCCCTCACCCTAACCCTAAAATTAACCCTAACTATTACCCTAACACCTACCCTTACCCTAACCCTTACTCTAACCCTTACAATGACCCGTACCCTTACACATACACTTACACTTACTCTTACCCTAAACCTTACCCTTACCATAAGCCATATTCTAACAAATTCTACCCGTACCCTTACCCTTACCGTAATCCTTACCCTTTATGTTACCCTAAACCTTACCCTTACCCTAACACTTACCCTTATCGTAAACCTTACCCTTTCTGCTACATTTACCATTAGCCTAAATCTAAACCTTACACTTACCCTTACCTTAACCCAATACTTACCCTTACGTTTCCCTCACCCTAACCCTAAAATTAACCCTAACCATTATTATAACACTTACCCTTACCCTAACCCTAACCCTTACTCTAACCCTTACCCTGACCCATACCCTTACACTCACCCTTACCCTTACATTACCCTAACTCTTACCCATACCATAACCCATACCCTAACACATATTTGTACCCTTAACCTTACCGTTACCCTTACCCTTACTCTATCCGTTACCCTTACGCTTACCCTTAACATAAACCTTACCATTAATCTTACCCTTACGCTAACCCTTACCCTTACCCTATCCCTTACACTTATCCTTATCCATACCCTTAACCTTACCCCAACCCTTACCCTTAAGCTGAACCTAACCCTAAACCTTACCCCAAACCTTTCCCTGAACCTTACATTAACACTAACCCTTAACCTAAACCTTACACTTACTCTTAACCTTAACCTTACCCTTAACCTTAAGCTAGTACTTAACCTTACATTTTTCTCACCCTAATCCTAAAATTAACCCTAACCATTACCCTAACACTTAACCGTTACACTTACCCTTATTCTATCCGTTACTCTTACACTTTCCCTTAACATAAACCTTACCCTTTACCTTACCCTTACCATAAGCCATACATCAACACTTACATGTACACTTACGCTTACACTTATCCTAGTAATTACTCGTACAATTACTCTTAACCTAACCATAAACATTAAGGATCAGCTTAAGGGTCACCCTTAAGGTTACCGTTATCCTAACACTTACACTTCAGTTCATGGTAAGGGTTAGAGTAAGGGTAAGTGCTAGGGTAATGGTTAGGCTAATTTTAGGTTTAGGGTGAGGGAAACGGAAGGGTAAGTATTAGGTTAAGTTTAAGGATAAGGTTAAGAGTTATGGTAAGGGTTAGGTTTAATGTAAGGGTAAGGGTTTGGGAAATGTTTAGGATAAGGGTAAGAGAAGGGATAATGGTAAGGGTAAGGATGATGTTTAGTGTAAGGGTTAGATTTAGTTAAGGGTAAGGGTTAGTGTAAGTTTAAGAGTAAGGGTAAGTGTAAGGGTATGTGTAAAAGTATGGGTAATTGTAAGGGTTAGAGTAAGGGTTAGGGTAAGGGTAAGTGTTAGGGTAATGGTTAGGGTTAATTTTAGGGTTAGGGTGAGGGAAACGTAAGAGTAAGTATTAGGTTACAGCTAAGGTTAAGGTTAAGAGTAAGTTTAAGGTTTAGTGTAAGGATTAGGGTTAATGTAAGGGTCAAGGTAAGGGTTGGGGTAAAGGTTTAGGTAAAGGGTAAAAATATGTATATTGTAAGGGTGAGGGGTTCGGGTAATGGTTAGATTTTAGTTAGATTTAGGTAAGGCTGAGGGTTCGGGTAAGGTTTAGAATTAGGCAAAGGGTAAGTGTAGCAGAAAGGGTAAGGTTTAGGATAAGGGTAAGTGTTAGGATAAGGGTAAGGTTTAGGGTTAGCTTAATAGTAAGGTTAAGGGTAATTGTACGAGTAATTGCTAGGGTAAGTGCAAGCGTAAGTGTACATGTAAGTGTTGTTGTATGGCTTATGGTAAGGGTAAGGTCAAGGGTAAGGTTTATGTTAAGGGTAAGCGTAAGGGTAACGGATAGAGTAAGGGTAAGGGTAAGGTTAAGGGTAACGGTAAGGTTAAGGGTACAAATATGTGTTAGGGTATGGGTAAGAATTAGGGTAAGTATAAGGGTAAGGGTAAGTGTAAGGGTACAGGTCAGGGTAAGGGTTAGAGTAAGGGTTAGGGTAAGGTTAAATGTTAGGGTAATGGTTAGGGTTAGTTTTAGGGTTAAAGTCAGGAAAACGTATGCGTAAGATGCACAGGGGATCTCTCCACCTATCGTGCATACCCAAAGCAGAAAGCAGTCTTGAATTTATACAATCAATCTATCAATATTCTACAAGCACCTATACATATGCATTACCTATCCCCGCCTTCCCTCGCTTCTCATGCTAATTAGCCTTTTGGCAGCTTGCGCCTGCGCAGAGCCTTCCAAGAATTGTGGGCAGGGGTCTTTGGGACGTGGGCAGGGGTCTTTGGGAGGAAGACCCCGAGTCTTCCTCACAGTGTACTTTTCACCTTTGGTCAGGAATCTGCTGAATTGGCATGTTTCTTAATTGCAAGAGCTGGTTGTTGCCAATTCTCCCGTTTGTTGTATCTTTATAATGAATTCCAATGTCCAGTTTCGAGAGTTATAGTCCTTACATTTGTTTCTCTGTCCGCCTGCCGCTTCCTTATCATGAGTTCCAGTGTCTTGTTTCGAGATATACAGTCCTTGTCTGGGGATTGTCCTTGCCTCCCCAATACCTCCTTAATCAATCCCCCCTTTTCTTTTCCCATGCAAATTCTTTTGCATCAGATACTTTCTTTATTTACAGTAACACAACAAAGCAGGCATCTAAACAACATGCACACAAATATTCCTAACACTACTAATACGATTAGAGCAATGAATACTTGTTTCAACCATTGGAAATTGGGCAACCAGGAGGTTAACTTATTCCATAGTTCACTAAAACTCCATGAAAGATCATCTTTACTGATCTCATGTAGGATCCTGGTCTGCTTCCATATTTCTTCCAGGTCGGTAGAGATCCTTCCACTCTGATCTACATACATACAACAACTTGTGTTTATTACTGTACAGACTCCCCCTTGAGTGGCCAGTAACAAGTCTAGGGCCATCCGATTTTGTAACACTACCTGTGATAAACTAGATATCTCTTCTTGTTGAGCCTTTATAGCATCCAGAATTTTGTTTTCTAACTTCTCTATAATTGCAGAAATATTAACTATTGCCTTTTCCAATTCACTCACTCCTAACCATGGGATAAACCATTGCACAAAACTATGAAAAGGGGTGTGTCTCTCTACCAATGGATTGTTAATTTTTCATCTGATTCTCCGGATATGATTTCTCAAGTAACCTCGAGGCACTACATCATGTACTGTCATATTGGGGACTACCGCTCCAAGAGTGCAAGTTCCCTTCCAATTCTCAGGCAAGACCTTACGGGCTGTATCATTGCATAGCCAATACCACCCTTTTCCTTCTGGAACCGTCCAGCTGGTTGAATTTGCCCAGCCGCTAGTCGTACTAATATCAATTGTTCAATTACAAGATGTCTGATTTCCCACATAAGTAGTATCCGTATTTATACAATGCTGTTTTCCTATACCCTTAGGCGGGTTACACCTTTGTACACATACATAATAGGATTCTAACGGCATGAAGCTACTCACTTCTAGTTCCAAAACTGCTTAATATTTTCGACCCCAAGACGTGTTTTCCCACAAATTAGTCCAAGATAAGTTTGCAGGCAAGGGAATCCCAATTAACGATACACCCTTATTCCCATGCTGTGGCAGATGGGTGCATACCCAACAGTTCGTCTTATTAGTTACTTGAGAAATTGTTTGTATTAAGGTCAGGTGTAAGTTCTCATCCCAAGTTGCCCACCCCAAATCCGAGAACCGCACCCCTGCAATCATTAGGATCTGGAAAACCGTAATTTTGTTGGTCCAATTGGAGTGGTGGTCCATATCCTCGCCGGGGCCTTCTTCACCCTTGAATGGTGGATCCAAGCTGCTTGCTTCTTAATCTTAATGGCGGTGTGTGTTGTCAGTAATACTTGGTATGCTCCCATCCACTTTCCTTCCATTTTTCCTGTACGGGTTGTCCTGAAAAAGTCTTTATATATATATAGTCCCCGAGCTTAAAGGGGTGGATTGGTTGATCCAACCCTCTAGCCCTGGTCCCTAAAACAAATGTATGTACTTTATTTAATTGTTTCTGAAGTTCAGTTATATAAGCATATAAATATTCTGATCCTAACTGCGTTAGGTCCTCTCCACTAAATAGAAATTGCTATGGCCTTCCATATAAGATTTTGAAGGGACTCAAATTTCCTTTTATTCTAGGTTTAACTCTAATTCCAAGTAATGCTAAAGGGAGGGATTGAGGCCATGACAAATTAGCTTCTTATCCAATTTTAGCTATTTATTGTTTAATTAAATGGTTCATTTTTTCTACCTGTCCACTTGCCTGTGGTCTATAAGGAGTATGCAGTTGCCAATCTATCTTTAGAATCTTACTTATCTGGTCTACCACTTGTGCACAAAAATGTGAAACTCTATCAGAAGACATTGCTACTAGAATCCCAAAGCATGGTATTATTTCATTTAACAAGACTTTAACCACTTCTCTTGCTTTGGTTGTTCGACAGGGAAAGGCTTCAGGCCTTCCTGAAAACGTGTCAGTCAGAACCAGTAAATAATGATACCCCCCTTTTCTAGGGAGTTCTGAAAAATCAATTTGCCACTGTTGCCCCGAATAATTTCCTTTACCGATTATTCCAAATTTTATTCTATTCTTGGTATTGGGGTTATTGTGTAAGCAAATGCTACATTGTTGAGTTACTTGTTTTATCATATCGTCCCACTAATGTCTGACTCGGGCTCTTATGCAGTGTGCCAGCTCCCCAGTGCGTTTTATTGTGTTCTGTAAGAACTATGGGCCATGTCAAACTAGAGGGTATTACTATGGGGTTATCTTTTAAATATACTCATCCATCTGGTTTCATTTTACCTTTCAAATCTTCAATTAATTTTAAGTCTTCTTTTGTATAATTTGGATATAGTTTGGATTTTACCGTCTGGTATCAAAGACAATGCCTTCACCTCAGTTATTTCAGCTGCCTGCTTAGCCTCTGCCAATCGATTTTCCAATTTCAAAATCGGTGTTCCCCTTTTGGTGTCCCTGACAATGCATGATAGCTACCTTTTCTGGTTGTTTTACAGCCTCTAACAATTTTAAAATTTCTTCAGCATACTTTGTGTTTTCACTGAGCGGTCAGCAATCCATGTTCTTTCCAAATTGCTCCATGAGCATGTACCACGCCGAATGTATATTTAGAATCTGTCCAAATATTTACCCTTTTTCCCGCTGCCAGTTCCAATGCTCTCGTGAGAGCAACTATCTCCGCCTTTTGAGCTGATGTTCCAGGGGGTAAAGGCTTAGACTCGATTACCTGCTGAGTAGTTGTTATAGCATATCCAGCCTTACGTTGTCTTTGCGTAACAAAACTGCTCCCATCCGTGAACCAAGTTTCTTCCGCATCTTCCATGGGCTCCTCCTTAAGGTCTGGTCGGCTGGAATACACAGTCTCTAGAGTTTCTAAACAATCGTGAATCACAGCTTGTGCCGGAGCATCACTAAGAAAAGAGGCTAGATTCACAATATGAATTATCACAATTTCCACGTCGTCCTGTTCTACCAATATTGCTTGATATTTCAAAATCATCAATTCTTGTTTAAGTTGTTTAAAGACTTTTTGTGCTTCTCCAGTCCAGACTAACTTTGACTGGTTAATCTTTATCAATTCACATAGAGGCTTTACCAATAGTCCATAATTATAAATCCAAAGGCGACACCAATCTGTCATTCCTGAAAAGGTTTGTAGCTCCTTTACCATTTGAGGTTCTGGAGTCCGGCAAATGACTTCCTTATGTTCAGTTCCTAGTTCTTGTTGTCCTTCCGAAATGTCAAATCCCAGATAGGTCACACTTTGTTGAGCCAGCTGGACTTTCTGTCAAGAGACTTGATATCCATTTAAACCCAGAAAATTAAGACGACTTATAGTCCATTGAATACAACTCCCTTTAGTCTCGGTAGCTATTAAGAGATCATCTACATACTACATATTGTAACAAAGCACCTTCAGTGTCCGGAGGTATCCATGTTTCGAGTTCCCTTGCTAATTGGTTTCCAAAAATAGTGGGGCTATTCTTGAATCCTTGAGGTAGTAATGTCCACGTAAGCTGCGTCTTTCTGCCTGAATCGGGATTTTCCCATTCAAAGGCGAATAGGTTTTGGCTTTCTGTGGCTAAGCCTAGGCAGAAGAAGGCATCTTTTAAATCCAGTACGGTAAACCAGACTTGACTATTCTTTAATTTAGTCAGCAAAGTATAAGGGTTTGCCACTACTGGATGTATATCCTCAGTGATTTTATTTATGGCCCTCAAATCCGGAACTAGCCTATAGCTTTTTCATCTGCCTTTTTAATTGGCAATATGGGTGCATTGTATTCTGATTCGCATTCAATCAATAATCCATACTGTAAAAATTGATCAATTATCTCTTTAATTCCTTTCCTATCTTCTATCCTCAAAGGATATTACTTAACCTTAACGGGTTTCTCTCCTGGCTTTAATTTAATAATCATTAAGGTCACATTTTTAGCTCTTCCAGGGACTTCGGTAGCCCAAACTCCTGGACATACTTGATCTGTGATCTCTAAATGTATTTCACTTTTAGGGTCAGTTTGTATTAGTGCCAAGCTTAACACATTTATTAGTTGTTCTTCTCCTGTTCTTAATTCCATTTTCCCCTTTTCAAAGACAATTTCTGCTCCTACTTGCTCTAATAAATCTCTACCTAAGAGTGCCCATGAGGAGCTAGGCATAGATAAAAATCTGTGTATGCCCCATTGTTTCCCTAACTTGTACTTCAAAGGTTCACAAAAATAAGCCTTTTCGGTTACACCTTGTCCTGGTTTCAGTTAGAACAGAGTTAATTTTCTTCCTAGTAGCTGGGAGAATGCTATGTTTTGGCTTAGGATGAGAAGAGTGCTGATAACACCCCGATGTTTTAATTGTTGCAGAGCAATGCTTATACCAAGCCAAGGACATCTCAGCTTCTTGCTCTGTCCTGCCAACAGGCAGGCTGGGGGTGCAGTAAGAGCTGGGAGGGGACAGACCCAGGACAGGTGACCCAAACTAGCCAAAGGGGTATTCCATAGCATCTGACGTCAGGCTAAACAATACATAGGGGTGGCAAGCCAGGAGGAGGGGGCCGGACTGCTCGGGGTTAGGCTGGGCATCGGTCAGCGGGTGGTGAGCAATTGCATTGTGCATCACTTGTTTGTACACATTATTAGTAGTGGTACTATTATCATCATTGTATTATTATTATTATTATTATTATTATTATTATTATTATTATTATTATTATTATTATTATTATTCTCCCGTTTGTTGTATCTTTATAATGAATTCCAATGTCCAGTTTCGAGAGTTATAGTCCTTACATTTGTTTCTCTGTCCGCCTGCCGCTTCCTTATCATGAGTTCCAGTGTCTTGTTTCGAGATATACAGTCCTTGTCTGGGGATTGTCCTTGCCTCCCCAATAGCTCCTTAATCAGCCTGCACACAATTATCTGAGAATGAAAGCTGCTTTCCAGTAATTCAGAAAGCCAAGTTACGTCTCAGCCTTGAGCATCTCGGGCTTTTGGGCCTGTCTGTAACATTTGGCACCAGCACTAATACTTTTTTTGGCATATGTTTAGCGTTTGGGGCCTGTGTCTGGGATTTGGGCCCTGTCTAGAACCACTGGGGCTTTGTCCTGGGTTTTGGAGCCTGCCTCTAGAGTTCAGGGCCTGTGATTAGGCTTTTGGGGTCTGTGTCTGGGGGCTGGTATCTGGGGGCAAGGGGGGAGCTGCTTGTAGACCCTTGGGGCCGGCATTGAGGGGGTTGGGAGCTGACTCTACACCTTTGGGGCCTGCTTCTGGGGGCGGGGGGGGGGTTGAGACCAGCATCTGGGGGAGGGGTGGGAGCTCTTTGTATTCCTTTGGAGCCTGTGTCGGGGGGCGGGGGTGGGGGGGGGAAGGGGAGGGTTGGTTGGGAGGTGCTTGTACACTGTTGGAGCCTGGGTTGAGGGAGGAGGTTTGGAGCTGCTTCTACACCTTTGGGCCTGGCATCGGGGGTAGGGGGTTGGGTGCTGGTTGTAGGGGCCTGTGTTTGGGGGGGGGGGCTTGGGACCTGCGTCTGGGGGAGGGGTGGGAGCTGCTTGTACACCTTTGGGGCCTGCATGTGTGGGGGGTCAGGGCCTGTGTCTAGCGGGCTGGGAACTGCTTGTACAATGTAGGAATCTGTTTCTGCAGGGTGGCTGGGAGCTGTTTGTACAACTTTGGGGCCAGCATCTGGGGGTGGCTGGGAGCTGCCTGTACACTGTAGGGGCCTGTGTTTGTGGGGGGCTTGGGGGCCTCCCTCGGGGGGGGGGGGGAGGATTGGGAGCGTCTTGTATAGGGTAGGGGGCCTGCCTGGCAGGGGTTGGGAGCTGCTTGTAGAATTTGGGTCGCTGTGTCTGGGGGGGCGGTTGGGGCCTGTGTCTCAGGGGTGTTGGGAACTGGTTGTACACCTTTGGGTCCTGTCTCTGGGGGGGGAGCTACTTGTACCCTTACCATAAGCCGTACTCTAACACATACTTCTACCAGTACCCTTACCCTTACCGTAACCCTTACCTTTACCCTTACTCTTACCCTTACCAAAGCATTACCCTTACCCTTAACGTAAGCCTAAACCTTAACCTTATCCTTACACTTACACTTACCGTAACCCTTACCCTTTCTGCTACACTTACCCTTAGCCTAAATCTAAACCTTACACTTACCCTAACCCTAACACTTACCCTTACCATTACCCATATACTTACTCTTACCCTAACCCTAAATCTTACTCAAACACTTACCCTGACCCTTACATTAACCCTAAACCGTACCCTAAAACTTACACTTACTCTTAACCTTAACCTTACGCTTAACCTTAACCTACTACTTACCCTTTCTTATCCATCACCCTACACCTAAAATTAACGCTAACCATTACCCTAACACTTACCCTTACCCTAACCCAAACCCTAATCCTAACTCTAAACCTTACCCTGACTTGTACACTTATCCTTATCCTTACACTTACCCTAACACTTACCCTTACACTTATCCTTATACATATAACTTACCCTTACCCTAAACCTTAACCTTAACCTAACTCTAACCCTAAACCTTACCTTAACCCTTACCCTGACCCTTACATTAACCCTTACCCTTACCCTAAAACTTACACTTACTCTTAACCTTAACCTTACCCTTAACCTTAACCTAATACTTACCCTTCCGTTTCCCTCACCCTAACCCTAAAATTAACCCTAACCATTACCCTAACACCTACCCTTACCCTAACCCTTACTCTAACCCTTACAATGACCCGTACCCTTACACATACACTTACACTTACCCTTACCCTAAACCTTACCCTTACCATAAGCCATATTCTAACAAATTCTACCCGTACCCTTACCCTTACCGTAATCCTTACCCTTTATGTTACCCTAAACCTTACCCTTACCCTAACACTTACCCTTATCGTAAACCTTACCCTTTCTGCTACATTTACCATTAGCCTAAATCTAAACCTTACACTTACCCTTACCTTAACCCAATACTTACCCTTACGTTTCCCTCACCCTAACCCTAAAATTAACCCTAACCATTATTATAACACTTACCCTTACCCTAACCCTAACCCTTACTCTAACCCTTACCCTGACCCATACCCTTACACTCACCCTTACCCTTACATTACCCTAACTCTTACCCATACCATAACCCATACCCTAACACATATTTGTACCCTTAACCTTACCGTTACCCTTACCCTTACTCTATCCGTTACCCTTACGCTTACCCTTAACATAAACATTACCATTAATCTTACCCTTACGCTAACCCTTACCCTTACCCTATCCCTTACACTTATCCTTATCCATACCCTTAACCTTACCCCAACCCTTACCCTTAAGCTGAACCTAACCCTAAACCTTACCCCAAACCTTTCCCTGAACCTTACATTAACCATAACACTTAACCTAAACCTTACACTTACTCTTAAACTTAACCTTACCCTTAACCTTAAGCTAGTACTTAACCTTACATTTTTCTCACCCTAATCCTAAAATTAACCCTAACCATTACCCTAACACTTAACCGTTACACTTACCCTTATTCTATCCGTTACTCTTACACTTTCCCTTAACATAAACCTTACCCTTTACCTTACCCTTACCATAAGCCATACATCAACACTTACATGTACACTTACGCTTACACTTATCCTAGTAATTACTCGTACAATTACTCTTAACCTAACCATAAACATTAAGGATCAGCTTAAGGGTCACCCTTAAGGTTACCGTTATCCTAACACTTACACTTCAGTTCATGGTAAGGGTTAGAGTAAGGGTAAGTGCTAGGGTAATGGTTAGGCTAATTTTAGGTTTAGGGTGAGGGAAACGGAAGGGTAAGTATTAGGTTAAGTTTAAGGATAAGGTTAAGAGTTATGGTAAGGGTTAGGTTTAATGTAAGGGTAAGGGTTTGGGAAATGTTTAGGATAAGGGTAAGAGAAGGGATAATGGTAAGGGTAAGGATGATGTTTAGTGTAAGGGTTAGATTTAGTTAAGGGTAAGGGTTAGTGTAAGTTTAAGAGTAAGGGTAAGTGTAAGGGTATGTGTAAAAGTATGGGTAATTGTAAGGGTTAGAGTAAGGGTTAGGGTAAGGGTAAGTGTTAGGGTAATGGTTAGGGTTAATTTTAGGGTTAGGGTGAGGGAAACGTAAGAGTAAGTATTAGGTTACAGCTAAGGTTAAGGTTAAGAGTAAGTTTAAGGTTTAGTGTAAGGATTAGGGTTAATGTAAGGGTCAAGGTAAGGGTTGGGGTAAAGGTTTAGGTAAAGGGTAAAAATATGTATATTGTAAGGGTGAGGGGTTCGGGTAATGGTTAGATTTTAGTTAGATTTAGGTAAGGCTGAGGGTTCGGGTAAGGTTTAGAATTAGGCAAAGGGTAAGTGTAGCAGAAAGGGTAAGGTTTAGGATAAGGGTAAGTGTTAGGATAAGGGTAAGGTTTAGGGTTAGCTTAATAGTAAGGTTAAGGGTAATTGTACGAGTAATTGCTAGGGTAAGTGCAAGCGTAAGTGTACATGTAAGTGTTGTTGTATGGCTTATGGTAAGGGTAAGGTCAAGGGTAAGGTTTATGTTAAGGGTAAGCGTAAGGGTAACGGATAGAGTAAGGGTAAGGGTAAGGTTAAGGGTAACGGTAAGGTTAAGGGTACAAATATGTGTTAGGGTATGGGTAAGAATTAGGGTAAGTATAAGGGTAAGGGTAAGTGTAAGGGTACAGGTCAGGGTAAGGGTTAGAGTAAGGGTTAGGGTAAGGTTAAATGTTAGGGTAATGGTTAGGGTTAGTTTTAGGGTTAAAGTCAGGAAAATGTATGCGTAAGTATTAGGTGAATGTTAAGGGTAAGGTTAAGGTTAAGAGTAAGTGTAAGGTTTAGGGTAAGGGTTAGGGTTAATGTAAGGGTCAGGGTAAGGGTTGGGGTAAGGTTTAGGGTAAGGGTTAGGTTATGAATAAGTGTTAGGGTAAGGGTAAGGTTAATGGTAACCGTAAGTGTAAAGGTAAGGGTTACGGTAAGGGTAAGAATAAGGGTATGGGTAATGGTAAGGGTGAGGGTTAGGCTAAGGGTAAGTGTAAGGTTTAGATTTCGGCTAAGGGTAAGTGTAGCAGAAAGGGTAAGCTTTAAAGTAAGGTTTAAGGTTTAGGCTTAGGTTAAGGGTAAGGGTAAGGGTACGGGTCAGGGTAAGGGTTAGAGTAAGGGTTTGAGTAAGGGTAAGGGTAAGGGTTAGGATAAGTGTAAGGGTGCAAGCAAGGATTAGGGCAAGAGTAAGTGTAAGGGTAATAGAAAGGGTTAGGGTAAGTGTAAGGGTAAGGGAATGTGTTAGGATATGTTTTAGGGGAAGCAGAAGGGTAAGGGTTAGGTTAAGTGTAAGGGGAAGGGGAAGGTAAGGGGAAGGGTTGGAGTAAGGTATAGGGTAAGGGTAAGGTTATGGTTAAAGGAAAGAGTAAGGGTAAGGAAAAAGTAAAGGTAAGGATTTGGGTAATGGTAAGGGTGAGAAGGGTTAGGGTAAGGGTTACGGTAAGGGTTAGGTAACGCAGTGTACAACCTGGGACGTCACACGCAGAGCTGCCTCTGGCAAGGTGAGTGAGGAACAGATGTAGCAGTTGTTGTGTTGTAGGTCTCACTGTTCCTCTAAGCATCCCCTCTTTGTCTTTTAGAGGTGTTGTAGCTGTTTGAAGAGGGTAGATTGAAGCATCTGCCTCGGGGGCTGGTAAGCGGCAGAGGTAAGGGAGCAGATGAGAGTAACTTACCTAGTTGTGCTGTGTCTTTGGATGCTGCATCGGCCTATGCGTTTCTTTTTCTTTCACAGGTGTCTCGCACAGGCTCAAAGGAGCAAACTGCACTCTGAAGAGCTGTGTAAGAAGAGGGGCTGGTCATGAGCTGGGTTGGAGCAGAACGACCAAGTAGCACAAGGTGACTATGAAAGGTGTCCGTCTTGCTTTGCAGGTGCCGTGGCAGGCTCTCCACAGAAGTGGATAAGGATATGAGATAAGGCCAGAGAGCGACAAGGAGCGGCACGTGCAGGGATGGTTTTGAAGCGCTGTGGTGGCTTACTCTTCTGTTCATCAGGTGCCACAGGCAAGGTGGGTTGTAACATCAGTCGTTATATTTGCATGAAAGCAGTTCACTTGAATGCCACAGTGCATCTGAGTAGGGTGTTCTAGCAGAACAAGCTTGTCTGGCACAGCGGTGCCTGATGGCAGTGTGTTTCCTCAGGTGAAGAGGTGCCTGAAGCCCCATCCTATCTAGCCTGCACACAATTATCTGAGAATGAAAGCTGCTTTCCAGTAATTCAGAAAGCCAAGTTACGTCTCAGCCTTGAGCATCTCGGGCTTTTGGGCCTGTCTGTAACATTTGGCACCAGCACTAATACTTTTTTTGGCATATGTTTAGCGTTTGGGGCCTGTGTCTGGGATTTGGGCCCTGTCTAGAACCACTGGGGCTTTGTCCTGGGTTTTGGAGCCTGCCTCTAGAGTTCAGGGCCTGTGATTAGGCTTTTGGGGTCTGTGTCTGGGGGCCGGTATCTGGGGGCAAGGGGGGAGCTGCTTGTAGACCCTTGGGGCCGGCATTGAGGGGGTTGGGAGCTGACTCTACACCTTTGGGGCCTGCTTCTGGGGGCGGGGGGGGGGTTGAGACCAGCATCTGGGGGAGGGGTGGGAGCTCTTTGTATTCCTTTGGAGCCTGTGTCGGGGGGCGGGGGGGGGGGGGGAAGGGGAGGGTTGGTTGGGAGGTGCTTGTACACTGTTGGAGCCTGGGTTGAGGGAGGAGGTTTGGAGCTGCTTCTACACCTTTGGGCCTGGCATCGGGGGTAGGGGGTTGGGTGCTGGTTGTAGGGGCCTGTGTTTGGGGGGGGGGGCTTGGGACCTGCGTCTGGGGGAGGGGTGGGAGCTGCTTGTACACCTTTGGGGCCTGCATGTGTGGGGGGTCAGGGCCTGTGTCTAGCGGGCTGGGAACTGCTTGTACAATGTAGGAATCTGTTTCTGCAGGGTGGCTGGGAGCTGTTTGTACAACTTTGGGGCCAGCATCTGGGGGTGGCTGGGAGCTGCCTGTACACTGTAGGGGCCTGTGTTTGTGGGGGGCTTGGGGGCCTCCCTCGGGGGGGGGGGGGAGGATTGGGAGCGTCTTGTATAGGGTAGGGGGCCTGCCTGGCAGGGGTTGGGAGCTGCTTGTAGAATTTGGGTCGCTGTGTCTGGGGGGGCGGTTGGGGCCTGTGTCTCAGGGGTGTTGGGAACTGGTTGTATACCTTTGGGTCATGTCTTTGGGGGGAGCTACTTGTACACTTTTGGGGTCTGTATTTGAGGGGGGTTGGGAGCTGCTTGTGCACTTTTGGACCTATGTTTAGGCTGGTTGGGAGTTGCTCATGCATTCTAGGTGCCTCCCTTTTGAGAAGGGTTGGGGCCTGCATCTGTGGGTGGTTGGGAGCTGCTTGTACACTATAGGGGCCATGGTCTTGGAGGGGGGTCTGGGCTGTTTCTACACCTTTGTGGCCTGTGTTTGGGGGGGGGGGGGTGGCCTGTGCCTGGGGAAGTTGGGAGCTGTTTGTTCACTCTAGGAGCCTCCATTTGGGGGTCTTTGGGGCCTCCCTTTGAGGGGGAGGGAGTTGGGAGTTGGTTGTACACCTCTGCATCCCGTGTCTTGGGGGGGGTGGGGGGAGTGGGACCGGTCTCTGAAGGGGCGGGTTGTGAGCTGCTTGTACACCTGTGTCGGGGGGAGGGTAGGGAGGTTGGCGGGGGTCGGGCCCGGGTCTTGGGCCAGTGTCTGGGTGGAGTCCAGTTCTTGGGAGGGGGTGGTGGGGTAGGAGCTGCTTGTGGGCAGTTGGGGTCTGCATCTGGGTGTGGTTGGTGCCTGCTTCTGTTGGCAGTTTGGGGCCTGCTTGTAGACTTGTGCAGCCTGGGTTTGGGGGCTTTTCTGTAACGTTTGGGGCCTGCATTTTTGCTTTGGGATGCATCTTGAGCTTTTGAGGCCTAGCAGTAGCATTTGGGGCCTGCATCTGGGGCTTTTCTGTAGCATTTTGGTTGCGTATTTGTGATTTGGGGCCTGTATCGTGGGTTTTGCCTTTTTTGTAGTTTCCATCTTTGTGTGTGTGTGTTTCGTTGTTGGTTGTCTGGGGTTAGGGGCAGTTTGGGGTTTGGATTAAGGTCAGTGTCATTAGCGTTAGGGGGTTGATAATAAGGGTTAGGGTTGTGGTTAGAGTTGTTAGGTTTAAGGGGAATAAGGATTTCAGGGTAAGGGGATCAAGGTTGTGGGAATAAAAATGTTGTTTTTGCGCAGTTACATCCTGTAGAGGGAAGGAAGGTGGTATTGAGATATGCTTGCAGTGATAAGACAGCTTAACAGTGTGAAATGAGTTCATCTGATTCGTGTCAATATGGAACAATGCTAGGGCCGCATGATATGATGAAAAGTCTAAGAAAACCAGAGTGGTTAATATATATAGTTCTTGAATCTTGCAAAGGAATGGTCCAGCAATTCGGGTCAATAGGGGATAAGAGAACAAAGGGGTTTCAGAATAACTGCTAACTATTACAACTGTTGCATGGGACACTATGCAAGTGTCTGCCATCCAGCCAAGATGGACAAAGGAGATGGACAAGAGAAAAGCCTGGGAGGAATACTACGAGCCTTCAGTACGAGCGGCCCCCAGAGGGACCACCGGAGACTGATAACGCCTGCACCAGTGGGAGGGTTTGGATTCTGGGAACTAATTAGAATAACCCTGCCTTTTGTAGAAGTAGTAATGAATATGTATTAGCCTAGCAGCATAAAAACCAGCCGCCTGATGTAACTTGTGTGCGTCTTGGTGGAGCAGAGACTCCTGGCGCACCCAGCGCTGCTTGCTTACCTCTATTCATTTAATAAATTGTAAATTTCAATTGCAATCCTATTTGGGACCCAGTCATTTATTACAAGTGGGCGCTCGTCCGGGAGGGCTTTGGTTCCTGATTTCTGGTTTGATCTAGGAGAGGCACCCCCACCATTTGGTGGCTGCTGTTTGAGTCAGGTCGGAACTAATGGCATCTTGAACCTGAATAAAGGTAAGCAACGTTTCTGATTCTTTTTTTCAGCTCCCTTGCCAGCTGCAGCACTATATTTTGCCCGTAACTGTGTGTGTGAAGATCCGAACGAAGATGACGGAGTCGTAAGCATTTAAAGCGTATACCGTTCGGTTGGGTGGGGTTCGGTTGCCTGTGTGTGTAAGAGTGTGACTGAGATGGAACTTAGTTCTGAAGCGATTGTGGAGGTCTTCTAACCGCAGTTCCAATCTCCCGTGAGGGACTTGGCCGGTGAAGGACCGAAGGGATTCCTATAGGATTTGTGGGTGTGTGATAGGTCCTCGACCCCCTGCAAGACACTCTTACTAAGGTAACCAAGGGCTGTGGGAATTGCCAGAGTAAAATTCCTAGATGGGTCAGACAAAATCGAAGACCAGAGACCAGAAGAAAGGGAGCAAATTACCAGTCATACCACCAGAAAGTCCATTAGGAATAACGATTCGAAATTGGAATGATAGGGACCCCAGAAAAGGAAAAAGTAAATTAAAAATGGTCCAGGATTGTGTGACAGAATGGCCAAAGGAGCCTTTAAGACTACATGTCTTTTGGCCTGTTTTCGGATCCTTTGAAGACTGGATTTGCCAGGCCTTAAATATCCATGTTAATTCAAAGGAACCTTTTAGCCAGGAAGAAAGTGATTATGCAGGATTATGGATCAGGAAGACTTCAGGTCCTTTTCCAGCCTCAATATTTACACTAAAAGCAGGTAAGAAATTTGAAGAACAAGAAGAACATGAAAAAGAAAAAGAAGATAAACGTGAGCCGTTGGATAAGCTACCACCTCCATATCCTAACAATCCACCCCCGGCGGCTCCCCCTCCGGTGGCTGTGGTATCGCCACCAGTACCACCGTTGCCCCAGCTTCCACCACCAACAGCACCAGAATTAGACCGACCTCCGGCCGCATGCAGGAGAAGTAGGATGGACGTATCTGAGAGGGCTTCTCTATATCCCTTAAGGGAGGTAACTGGTGTATAACTGGTGCGCGTCTTGGTGGAACAGACTCCCGGCGTACCCAGCACTGTTTGCTTACCTCTATTCATTCAGTGAATTGTAAACTTTGATTGTAATCCTATTTGGGACTTTTATTTATTATAACAGACAACCTTGTAAAACGCAGACAACCAGAATCCTTACAGCAATTAGGTGGAAATCACGGCGTAAGAAACATTACCACCTCAAAGAGTAAAAACCTCAAAAGAAATGTGACTTGTAACAGGCCAGCAGCTGTGTATTTTCTGTGAAGCACCAGCTAGATTATGAACCTTGAATAGCACAGTTAAAGGGGAAACAGGGGAGGGTCCCGGTCCTCGGCAGAAAAAAAAAGTGTATAAACTGTGTATGGAATTAGTAGGCACCCTCCTGCTTGTGGGACACCCGCCATTGTAATCTCGAATAATAATGCTAGTGTACTGAGATCCTCGACTCAGCCTATGCTATTTGCTACAGATTGATTCAGGGTTTTAAGGTTTCAGGGATTGGGCACTAGGGTTGGGTTTCAGGGTAAGGGGTTTCAGGGTTTATGTTTAGGATTTTAAGGTTTTTAGGGTTGGACTTTTAACGGTTAGGGTTTTAAGGATTTGGGGGTTAGGGTTTTAAGGGTTTCAGGGTTAGCGTGTTAGGGTATTAGAGTTTTTTGGGTTGTAGTGTTGATATGTTTTTTAGGGTTAGAGTCTTAAGGTTTTATTTTTGGTCAGTTATTTACGGTTAGGGTTTTAAGATCTTTTTTTTTTTTTTTTTTTTTTTTTTCAGGTTAGGTTCTCCAGGTCCAGGGTTTTGAGTATCCTAATTTTGGGGGTTTGGATTTTGAGCATCTTAATTTTTGGGGTTAGGCTTTTGTGTGCCCTAATTTTTTGGGATCGGCTTTCAAGCATCCTAAGTAGTTGGGTTAGGGTTTAGAGCATCTTAATATTTTGGGTCTGGGTAATGAGCATCCTCAGTTTTCAGGATAGGGTTTTGAGCATCTTAATGTTTCCAGGATAGCGTTTGGAGCGTCCTAATGTTTTGGGTTGGGGCTTTGAGCGTCCTAATGTTTTTGGGTTAGGGTTTGGAGCGTCCTAAATTTTGAGGATAGGGTTCTGAGCATCTCAGTGTTTCCAGGATAGGGTTTTGAGCGTCCTAAGTATTTGGGATAGGTCTTTGAGCTTCCTAATGTTTTCCGGATAGGGTTTGGAGCATCTTAATGTTTTGGGTTTGGGTTTTGAGCGTCCGAATGTTTTTGGGTTAGGGCTTGGAGCATCCTAATGATTTTGGGTTAGGGCTTTGAGCGTCCTGTTTTCGGGATAGGGTTTTGAGCGTCCAAAGTTTTTGGGTTTGGGTTTTGAGCGTCCAAAGTGTTATAAGTTGCCCCCTTAATTAATTTTCAGAGAGCATTGTATTAATCATAGAAAGGAATTTATTGAGTAAGCAAACATCAAGCAAAACAGCACTGGGCAGCCGGGGAGTCTCAGCTCCGCCAACGGCACGCACCTCACCCCTGCCAGGGTCCCTTTTTATACCTTGCTAATTCTGGGATTACTCAGCACATCCTGGTATATTCTGCGACTGCGCGCACTGTTGCTATGTTCCCTCAACATAACCCTAAAATTAACCGTAACGATTACCCTAACACTTATCCTTACCTAACCCTAATCCTAACCCTTAGTCTAACTTTTAACCCTGACCCATAACCTTAGACTTCCCCTACCCTTACCCTTACTCTTCCCCTTACCCTAACCCTTACCCTTACACTTACGGTTACCATTAACCTTACCCTTACCCGAACACTTACCCTTACCCTATCCCTTACACTAATCCTTATCCATACAACTTCCGCTTACCCTAACACTTAACCTTAACCTAACCCTAACCCTAAACCTTACCTGAACCCTTACCCTGACCCTTACATTAACCCTAACCCTAAAACTTAACCTTAACCTTACCCTTAACCTTAACCTAATACTTACCCTTACTTTTCCCTCACCCTAACCCTAAAATTAACCCTAACCATTACCCCAACACTTACCCTTACCCTAACCCTTACCCTTACCATAACCCATACTCTAACACATACTTCTACCCGTACCCGTACCCTTACCGTAACCCTTACCCTTACCGTTACCGTAACCCTTACCCTTACCCTATCCCTTACCCTTAACCTAACCCTAAACCTTACCCTTATCCTAACACTTACCCTTACCGTAAACCTTACCCTTTCTGCTACACTTACCCTTAGCCTAAATCTAAACCTTACACTTACCCTTAGCCTAACCCTCGCCCTTACCATTACCCATACCCTTATTCTTACCCTTACCGTAACCCTACGGTTACCATTAACCTTACCCTTACCCTAACACTTATCCTGAACCTAACCCTTACCCTAAACCTTACCCCAACCCTTACCCTGACCCTTACATTAACCCTAACCTCTACCCTAAACCTTACACTTACTTTTAACCTTAACCTTACCCTTAACATTAACCTAATACTTACGCATACATTTTCCTGACTTTAACCCTAAAACTAACCCTTACCCTAACCCTTACACTTACCCTAACCCTAACCCTAACCCTTACTCTAACCCTTACCCTGTCCTGTACCCTTACACTTACCCTTACCCTTATACTCACCCTAATTCTTACCCATACCATAACCCATACCCTAACACATATTTGTACCCTTAACCTTACCGTTACCCTTAACCTTACCGTTACCCTTACTCTATCCCTTACCCTTACGCTTACCCTTAACATAAACCTTACCCTTGACCTTACCCTTACCATACGCCCTACAACAACACTTACATGTACACTTACGCTTACACTTACCCTAGCAATTCCTCGTACAATTACCCTTACCCTTACCCTTACCCTTACCCTTACCCTTAACCTAAGCCGAAACCTTAAACCTTACAGTAAACCTTACCCTTTCTGGTACACTTACCCTTAGCCTAAATCTAAACCTTACACTTACCCTTACTGTAACCCTCACCCTTACTGTTGCCAATACCCTTACTCTTACCCTTACCCTAACCCTTCTCCTTACACTTACTGTTACCTTTAACATTACCCTTACCCTAACACTTACACTTATCCTTATCCATACCCTTACCCTTACCCTAATCCTTACCCTTAACCTAACCCTAACCCTAAACCTTACCGCAGCCCTTACCCTGACCCTTACATTAACCCTAACCCTTACCCTAAAACTTACACTTACTCTTAACCTTAACCTTACCCTTAACTATTACCCTAACACTTACCCTTATGTTTCCCTCACCCTAACCCTAAAATTAACCCTAACCATTACCCTAACACTTACCCTTACCATAACCCATACCCTAACACGTACTTGTAGCCTTAACTTTACCATTCCCCTTACCCTTAATTTTACTGTCTCTGTTACCCTTACACTTACACTTAACATAAACCTTAAAGTTAACCTAACCCTTGTTATAAATGGCTCAGGATTCAAATTAGGATTAAATAAAAAAATAGGATTTATTGAAAGAGTATAAAGGAATAGAGGTAAGCAAACAGCGCTGGGTGCACCGGGAGTCTCCGCTCCACCAGGACGCACACCAGTTACATCAAGCAGCTGATTTTTATGCTCCTAGACTAATACATATTCATTACTACTTCTAAAAAAAATAGATTATTAGAATTAGCTTCCGGGGTGCAGTCCCTCCTACTGGAGCATGCGCAGTCTCCTCTGGGGTCTCTTCTGGGGGTCTCTAGGGGTCTTTCATGCTGAAGGCTCGTAGTCTTCCTCTCCCCCTTTGTACTTACTTGGCACCATACCAAGTTTATAGAACATTCTCTTCAAGACTTGTCTCCCAGCCGTCCTTCAGCTTCTTTTTCCTTCCTCTTAATCTCTCGGCCCCCCTAACCAGATACCAAAGATCCGCATAGTATCCCATAACAGTCACTAGTTGTTATCAGTTGTTCTGAAACTCCCAGACATCAAACACAAACAGCTTCACGAGTAATTAAAACATTCTTCCCCAGCCATTCACAGACACATCTATAGCAGTGTTAGAAATAGAAGTCCGGAATAACAAAAGCAAACAGGTTCATAAATTTAAGGAGTGATAAATTGACTAGAATGAGGGGGAGACTGGGACACGCTGCAGCTGTGGTTCAAGAATTAAATTGCCAGTGCAGGGCCCAGAGGCAGACAGGATTCAAACAGAATTGTTCTTTATGGACACGAATTGTTAAAACATTCCTCACAATCCCTTATCTTCTTTTTAACATCCCCAATTTGTGTCTCTTCTGTTATTAATAATTGGATTTCATCAGTTTGTTCTTGGAGGGTCCAATTCTTAAGCATCATAATTGACATATTCCCTTCTTTTTTTAATGAAGTTATTACAAATGTACTATTTATCACCCGGTGTATTAATAATGTAAGACAAGGTATCATACAAGGTACAAATAATAACGTAATTACACCACATAACAATAAAAATAACACTCTTTTGACCCATGGTCCACCAGGCAGCCATGAAAATAAATCCCATTCCATATCCTTCCAGGTTTGTGTTTGCTCGCTCACCTCCCCCCTCCTTCTCTGGGATGGGAGAGAGAAATGGGAAAGTGAAGCCTGTGAGTTGAGTTAAAAACAAGAAGATAATAACAATAATGATGATAATAGTACTACTAGTAATAATGTGTACGAAACAAGTGATGCACAATGCAATTGCTCACCACCTGCTGTCCGATGCCCAACCTTACCCCGAGCAGTCCGGCCCTCCTCCCATCCTGCCTGCTGGCAGGACAGTGAGAAGCTGAATTTGGCTTGGTCCTTGGCTTGGTGTAAGCACTGCTCTGTAACAATTAAAAACAATTAAAACATCAGCATATTATTAACATTCTTCTCATCCTAAACCAGAACATAACATTCTATCAGTTACTAGGAAGAAACACCTTTTCATCAATCTTTAAACAGTAATTACTAAAGTTAAATTTTCCACAGACTTCTCCTTCTTGTGCTAGCAAACAATCCAAAGCTAGGCAATTTTGATACAAAGCAGTTCTCATCTTTATAACTCATTTAGATCAGTTCTCATCATTTATAACTATTTCTATTACAGCTAATAACCTAATTATTCTATTAAGTATATATACTGAGGTCCTATAGCCCCAGGATCTGTCTTCTGCCCATGTAGCTGGATCATAATAGGCAAACGCCTTCAGGGTCGATTCAGGCTTGTGTTACCGTTCGGCCTGTCAGGGTGATCCAGCTCCTGTAAAACGAATCACAATTTTATATAGGTTTAAAAAAGAGGTTTTTTATGTTATTTTCTCGGGACAACCTGATCTTAGTGTGGGAGAAGTCTGGTCGAGGCCCTCTCATTCGGCAGTCAATACCGATAGGGGTTGCCTCCCTCGGTAGACCATACACACCACAGTGGAGGGTCCTGCCCCAGTCTTGCCTTCTCCCTTTTCTCCCTTTAGGCTTGTCCTTTTTATTTGGCATCCTTAATTCATGCAGAGCCTCGTTGCCAGAATATTAGTTCTCCCTTAGCTTGAGTTTCAGTTTCCCAGGAGCGGACTCAACCCTCCAAGTTTCAGTAGTTACTGGTCCTTTTATTCTGGATGCGTGGGTCCCTTTCTGCAGTTCTCACAGCTGTTTCAGTAGTCAGTAAAACAAGGTACAGTCCCTCACATCGAGGGTTCAGTGATTCTTCCCTCCCGTGGCTGCTTGTTGAAACACTTTATTTTTTATCTTCTGACAAGTTAAATAACAGTTATTTAATTTGCTTTGCCGTATGGCCCTTTCCAGGTTCCTGTAGCAGGATTCATCTGATAGCCTTTCAGGTTGATACAGATTTGACTACAGGGTTTTGGCATTCATCACTATCTCCACAGTTTCACAGCTGGACAGTCACATTCATTTATGTTGCATTCCTTCAGGGGCTCATCACCCCAGTCCTTGCAGTCTCTCTGCTGGTTACACACTTTATTGATATCTATGCATTCTCCACTTCTGCACTTGAATTTGCCAGGTCCAGAGCACTGAATAACATTGTTACAGTTTGCTTCATCAGTGCCATCCAGACAGTCTCTCACACCACTGCACTGCCTACTCCCATGGACACAGTTCACATCTGAACTGGTCTGGCCTACAGGTCCAGGAAGGGCAGTTAATTTCATCTCTTCCATCCTTACAGTAAGGATCTCTATCACATCGCCACAATTCTCTTCATCTTCTCCACTGTCACAGTCTTTTTCACCATCACATTTCCATGACACTGTTCTCATATGACACAGCTCAGCACTTTCATCAGACCCATCTTCACAATCCAGATCCCCATCACACTGCCATCTGTTTGGCACACACTGACCACCGTTGCACACAAAGTCAGATTCAGCACACATCTTCTTCACACATCTTCTTCACACAAACACTCTCATCACTGCCATCTGAGCAGTCTTCACATTTTACTCTAGCACCGTCGGCAGCAGTGCACAGTCAGGCGAAGGCGAGCAGCAGGCAGAGCGCCTCGCCTCGCACCGTCACCTGTGTCACTTATACTACTCCTATTACCCATGCTGTTAGTGTCAGTGGCATCCTCCTTTTCTTTTTGCCACTGACCATTCACCACAAATGGATGAGACACATGATTACTAGTTAGGAAAGAGAGTGTAACGTCTGCTATATGGCTGCAGGCAGTGCCAGCTGCAACCTTAGGTTTGTGAAAGAGCCTGCTGGTGGTCATTTGGCAGTATAATCTGCGTCTCTGCACTCCTGCCCTGCAATAGAGCTTAGTCGTCATTAGTAACAGTTATAACACCGATCTGGGGACTAATAGTCTTTTTTGCATTGCAAGATAAACCTTTTATAAAAAGAATGCTAGAGTGAAGCAGCACAGCTGCTGCTGCCACTGCCTCCATGGTTACGTCAGACAGGCTGCAGGGTCCTGATGTCCGCCCCTCTGCTCTGTGCCGACTGGCCACACGGTGAGGGTCGGCTACCGGTGTCCACTGACGCCTCTGGTCTCCCGTAGCAACTCGATCTTGGATGTCCCGCAATTACTTCAATTCCCCGTGTTTTCCGGCTTCTGTCCGGTCTATTCTGTGTCTCTCAGAGCCGTCCGTGGCTCTGCAGCGTCTCTCAGGGCTCTCTCCGTCCAGTGGTAGTCCCTCCGTAGTGTCTCGGGTCTCCCAGCGCCACTCCAGTCTCTCGGCACCGCTCCGGTCTCTCGGCCTGTTCAGGTCTCAGCGAGTCCAGGTCTCGGCCTGTGCAGGCCTCATATGTTGCAGAAAGCATGTCATATCATGCTCCTGCCTTTTTCTTGTCACAGTCAAAACATTTAAGAGCAAAAATAGGATACACAAGATACACAAGATACACTGGGCACCACCACTCAAAACTTGGATAAAACAGCACTTCTTTTCAGTCTGTCAAGCACTTCGTTCGTCTCTGCCCACTCCCCTTGTGGAGAGTACGGAACAACGGATCGGAACTCTGCACTCGCTTTGCAGCAACGCTGCGTCTCACTCACACAGCACAATCGCACACGGAGGCCTCCAGCACATCTCATTCATACCACAGGAATATAATTTAGAATGATAACCAACCAAACAAGTATTGTCTCTGACTGTGTTCTTCGTGAAGTGACTTGTAACACTTTGTTTCAAACCCTTACATTTACACAAATACTTTCAACACAAAATACATACAATATGCAAATATTACAATATACAAAATGTCAACACAAAATACATACATAAAAACACATACAATTATTAACACTCCAGTTAGTATCCCTCCAGCAGCTGAAAACATACCGTTTGTCTGCAGTTTCAGGAGATCTTTGCTCCTGCGGTGAGCAGCTGAGAGTGGAGTCCCCTCCGAGCAAAAACGCTCAGGGTGCACCTAGGGGCGTCCGCGCTGCAGCCGATCCCGCAGCCGAGCAGAGTGTCTCCTGCCTGGCTCACCAAAATGACTCACAGAAAGCTGACTCCACAATCAGTAAGATTGTAAAGTAGGTATGTTTACTCAGTTCCATGCAGCACGGGGCGGGTAGTCCCACCAAAGTCGTGCACGCCTAACGTGGCAAATTGCTCTAGTAAAGAGTTACATATACATGAACATTCCTATACATATACATATTCCTAAGCTGTCCCTTTGTGAGCAGTCCTCCTTATCTCAGACCCCTTGATTAAAGTCCGAACCATGAGGTTGTTTTTGATCTGGTTCTCGGGGTCCGAGAGGCTCCTGTTATCTGGTGGTATAAGTGCAGCACAGGCACAAATGTAGCACATATTCATTCTTAATCAATTGCTCTCAAATTTCTAATTCCAATGTTTCAGCTTGCTCTTTTCTGGATCCATGGGTATTCTACTATTAATGTTCAAAGCCTGACAGACCCCGTCCTCCGTGGATCAAAATACATGGGGTCTTAAGAGTTCTTTTGGTCATTCTATCATATAATACAGGATCATTTTTAATTTACTCTTTAATTTTCTGGGGCCCCTATTGTTCCAATTTCTAATCATTATTCGTAATGGACTTTTTGGTCATATATCTGGTAATTTGCTCCCTTTCTGGTCCTTGGTCTTCGATTTTATCTGACCCATCCGGGAATTTTACTAGTGGCAATTCCCACAGTCCTTGGTTGCCCCTAGTGAGAGTGTCTTGCAGGGGGTTTAGGACCTATCACCCACACACGTATCCCTCTCTTCACCAGCCCAGCACCCCCGACAGGAGATTAGAACTGGTGAGAAAACAAAAAGACCTCCACACGGACTTTAGAAGTCTCAGTTACACTCTCACACACAAACACTAGCAACCGCACCTTTACCCAACCGGACAGTATCTTACGAATCAGTCGTATTCATCCAGAATCCAACTGGACGGTATCCACAAGCATCTCTGCTGTCTTCGTCTGGGATCGAACCAGACGGTATCCACAAACGACTGTCGTCTTCATCCGGTTGGATTCCGGACACCGGAATCCAACCGAACGGTATCCAAACGACCTTGTCGTCTTCGTCCGGATCTTCGCGCGCAGAATTACAGGCAAAAAACAGCCAGCAAGGGAGCTCAAAAAAAAAACAAAACAAATTCTTTGCTTACCTTTATTCAGGTTCAGGATGGCATTAGTCCCGATCTGACTCAAACAGGAGCCACCAAATGGTGGGGCGCCTCTCCTAGATTAAATCAGAATTCAGGAACTATAGCCATCCCGGACGAGCCCCAAAATTGTTATAAATGGCTCAGGATTCAAATTAGGATTAAATAAAAAAATAGGATTTATTGAAAGAATATAAAGGAATAGAGGTAAGCAAACAGCGCTGGGTGCACCGGGAGTCTCCGCTCCACCAGGACGCACACCAGTTACATCAAGCAGCTGATTTTTATGCTCCTAGACTAATACATATTCATTACTACTTCTAAAAAAAATAGATTATTAAAATTAGCTTCCGGGGTGCAGTCCCTCCTACTGGAGCATGCGCAGTCTCCTCTGGGGTCTCTTCTGGGGGTCTCTAGGGGTCTTTCATGCTGAAGGCTCGTAGTCTTCCTCTCCCCCTTTGTACTTACTTGGCACCATACCAAGTTTATAGAACATTCTCTTCAAGACTTGTCTCCCAGCCGTCCTTCAGCTTCTTTTTCCTTCCTCTTAATCTCTCGGCCCCCCTAACCAGATACCAAAGATCCGCATAGTATCCCATAACAGTCACTAGTTGTTATCAGTTGTTCTGAAACTCCCAGACATCAAACACAAACAGCTTCACGAGTAATTAAAACATTCTTCCCCAGCCATTCACAGACACATCTATAGCAGTGTTAGAAATAGAAGTCCGGAATAACAAAAGCAAACAGGTTCATAAATTTAAGGAGTGATAAATTGACTAGAATGAGGGGGAGACTGGGACACACTGCAGCTGAGGTTCAAGAATTAAATTGCCAGTGCAGGGCCCAGAGGCAGACAGGATTCAAACAGAATTGTTCTTTATGGACACGAATTGTTAAAACATTCCTCACACCCTTATCATAAGCCATACAACAACAGTTACATGTACACTTATGCTTGCACTTACCCTAGCAATTACTCGTACAATTACCCTTAACCTTACTATTAAGCTAACCCTAAACCTTACCCTTATCCTAACACTTACCCTTATCCTAAACCTTACCCTTTTTGCTACACTTATCCTTTGCCTAATTCTAAACCTTACCCTAACCCTCACCCTTACCCTTACCATTATACTTACTTTTACCCTTGACCTAAACCTTACCCCAACCCTTACCCTGACCCTTACATTAACCCTAACCCTTACCCTAACCCTAACTCTAATCCTAACCCTTAACCTAAACCTTACACTTAATCTTACCTTTAACCTTACCCTTAAACTAATACATACCCTTACCTTTCCCTCACCATAACCCTAAAATTAACCGTAACCATTACCTGAACACTTATCCTTACCTAACCGTAACCCTTACTCTAACTTTTACCCGGACCCGGACCCTTAGACTTCCCCTTCCCCTTCCCCTTACTCTTCCCCTTACCCTAACCCTTACCCTTACACTTACGGTTACCATTTACCTTACCCTTACCCTAACACTTAACCTTAACCTAACCCTAACCCTAAACCTTACCTGAACCCTTACCCTGACCCTTACATTAACCCTAACCCTAAAACTTAACCTTAACCTTACCCTTAACCTTAACCTAATACTTACCCTTACTTTTCCCTCACCCTAACCCTAAAATTAACCCTAACCATTACCCTTACTCTAACCCTTACCCTTACCATAACCCATACTCTAACACATACTTCTACCCGTAACCGTACCCTTACCGTAACCCTTACCCTTACCGTTACCGTTACCCTTACCCTTACCGTTACCGTTACCCTTACCCTTACCGTTACCCTTACCCTTACCGTTACCCTTACCATTACCCTTAACCTAACCCTAAACCTTACCCTTATCCTAACACTTACCCTTACCGTAAACCTTACCCTTTCTGCTACACTTACCCTTAGCCTAAATCTAAACCTTACACTTACCCTTAGCCTAACCCTCGCCCTTACCGTTACCCATACCCTTATTCTTACCCTTACCCTAACCCTTACCTTTACACTTACGGTTACCATTAACCTTACCCTTACCCTAACACTTATCCTGAACCTAACCCTTACCCTAAACCTTACCCCAACCCTTACCCTGACCCTTACATTAACCCTAACCCTTACCCTAAAACTTACACTTACTCTTAACCTTAACCTTACCCTTAACATTCACCTAATACTTACGCATACGTTTTCCTGACTTTAACCCTAAAACTAACCCTAACCATTACCCTAACACTTAACCTTACCCTAACCCTAACCCTTACTCTAACCCTTACCCTGACCTGTACCCTTACACTTACCCTTACCCTTATACTTACCCTAATTCTTACCCATACCGTAACACATATTTGTACCCTTAACCTTACCGTTACCCTTAATCTTACCCTTACCCTTACTCTATCCGTTACCCTTACGCTTACCCTTAACATAAACCTTACCCTTGACCTTACCCTTACCATAAGCCATACAACAACACTTACATGTACACTCACGCTTGCACTTACCCTAGCAATTACTCGTACAATTACCCTTAACCTTACTATTAAGCTAACCCTAAACCTTACCCTTATCCTAACACTTACCCTTATCCTAAACCTTACCCTTTCTGCTACAATTACCCTTTGCCTAATTCTAAACCTTACCCGAACCCTCACCCTTACCTAAATCTAACTAAAATCTAACCATTACCCTAACCCCTCACCCTTACAATATACATATTTTTACCCTTTACCTAAACCTTTACCCCAACCCTTACCTTGACCCTTACATTAACCCTAATCCTTACACTAAACCTTAAACTTACTCTTAACCTTAACCTTAGCTGTAACCTAATACTTACTCTTACGTTTCCCTCACCCTAAACCTAAAATTAGCCTAACCATTACCCTAGCACTTACCCTTACTCTAACCCTTACCATGAACTGAAGTGTAAGTGTTAGGATAACGGTAACCTTAAGGGTGACCCTTTAGCTGATCCTTAATGTTTATGGTTAGGTTAAGAGTAATTGTACGAGTAATTACTAGGATAAGTGTAAGCGTAAGTGTACATGTAAGTGTTGATGTATGGCTTATGGTAAGGGTAAGGTAAAGGGTAAGGTTTATGTTAAGGGAAAGTGTAAGAGTAACGGATAGAATAAGGGTAAGTGTAACGGTTAAGTGTTAGGGTAATGGTTAGGGTTAATTTTAGGATTAGGGTGAGAAAAATGTAAGGTTAAGTACTAGCTTAAGGTTAAGGGTAAGGTTAAGTTTAAGAGTAAGTGTAAGGTTTAGGTTAAGTGTTATGGTTAATGTAAGGTTCAGGGAAAGGTTTGGGGTAAGGTTTAGGGTTAGGTTCAGCTTAAGGGTAAGGGTTGGGGTAAGGTTAAGGGTATGGATAAGGATAAGTGTAAGGGATAGGGTAAGGGTAAGGGTTAGCGTAAGGGTAAGATTAATGGTAATGTTTATGTTAAGGGTAAGCGTAAGGGTAACGGATAGAGTAAGGGTAAGGGTAACGGTAAGGTTAAGGGTACAAATATGTGTTAGGGTATGGGTTATGGTATGGGTAAGAGTTAGGGTAATGTAAGGGTAAGGGTGAGTGTAAGGGTATGGGTCAGGGTAAGGGTTAGAGTAAGGGTTAGGGTTAGGGTAAGGGTAAGTGTTATAATAATGGTTAGGGTTAATTTTAGGGTTAGGGTGAGGGAAACGTAAGGGTAAGTATTGGGTTAAGGTAAGGGTAAGTGTAAGGTTTAGATTTAGGCTAATGGTAAATGTAGCAGAAAGGGTAAGGTTTACGATAAGGGTAAGTGTTAGGGTAAGGGTAAGGTTTAGGGTAACATAAAGGGTAAGGATTACGGTAAGGGTAAGGGTACGGGTAGAATTTGTTAGAATATGGCTTATGGTAAGGGTAAGGTTTAGGGTAAGAGTAAGTGTAAGTGTATGTGTAAGGGTACGGGTCATTGTAAGGGTTAGAGTAAGGGTTAGGGTAAGGGTAGGTGTTAGGGTAATGGTTAGGGTTAATTTTAGGGTTAGGGTGAGGGAAACGGAAGGGTAAGTATTAGGTTAAGGTTAAGGGTAAGGTTAAGGTTAAGAGTAAGTGTAAGTTTTAGGGTAAGGGTAAGGGTTAATGTAAGGGTCAGGGTAAGGGTTAAGGTAAGGTTTAGGGTTAGAGTTAGGTTAAGGTTAAGGTTTAGGGTAAGGGTAAGTTATATGTATAAGGATAAGTGTAAGGGTAAGTGTTAGGGTAAGTGTAAGGATAAGGATAAGTGTACAAGTCAGGGTAAGGTTTAGAGTTAGGATTAGGGTTTGGGTTAGGGTAAGGGTAAGTGTTAGGGTAATGGTTAGGGTTAATTTTAGGTGTAGGGTGATGGATAAGAAAGGGTAAGTAGTAGGTTAAGGTTAAGCGTAAGGTTAAGGTTAAGAGTAAGTGTAAGTTTTAGGGTACGGTTTAGGGTTAATGTAAGGGTCAGGGTAAGTGTTTGAGTAAGATTTAGGGTTAGGGTAAGAGTAAGTATATGGGTAATGGTAAGGGTAAGTGTTAGGGTTAGGGTAAGTGTAAGGTTTAGATTTAGGCTAAGGGTAAGTGTAGCAGAAAGGGTAAGGGTTACGGTAAGTGTAAGTGTAAGGATAAGGTTAAGGTTTAGGCTTACGTTAAGGGTAAGGGTAATGCTTTGGTAAGGGTAAGAGTAAGGGTAAAGGTAAGGGTTACGGTAAGGGTAAGGGTACTGGTAGAAGTATGTGTTAGAGTACGGCTTATGGTAAGGGTACAAGTAGCTCCCCCCCCAGAGACAGGACCCAAAGGTGTACAACCAGTTCCCAACACCCCTGAGACACAGGCCCCAACCGCCCCCCCAGACACAGCGACCCAAATTCTACAAGCAGCTCCCAACCCCTGCCAGGCAGGCCCCCTACCCTATACAAGCAGCTCCCAACCCTCCCCCCCCCCCCCCCCCCGAGGGAGGCCCCAAAGGTGTAGAGTCAGCTCCCAACCCCCTCAATGCTGGCCCCTAGGGTCTACAAGCAGCTCCCCCCTTGCCCCCAGATACCGGCCCCCAGACACAGACCCCAAAAGCCTAATCACAGGCCCTGAACTCTAGAGGCAGGCTCCAAAACCCAGGACAAAGCCCCAGTGGTTCGAGACAGGGCCCAAATCCCAGACACAGGCCCCAAACGCTAAACATATGCCAAAAAAAGTATTAGTGCTGGTGCCAAATGTTACAGACAGGCCCAAAAGCCCGAGATGCTCAAGGCTGAGACGTAACTTGGCTTTCTGAATTACTGGAAAGCAGCTTTCATTCTCAGATAATTGTATGCAGGCTGATTAAGGAGCTATTGGGGAGGCAAGGACAATCCCCAGACAAGGACTGTATATCTCGAAACAAGACACTGGAACTCATGATAAGGAAGCGGCAGGCAGACAGAGAAACAAATGTAAGGACTATAACTCTCGAAACTGGACATTGGAATTCATTATAAAGATACAACAAACGGGAGAATTGGCAACAACCAGCTCTTGCAATTAAGAAACATGCCAATTCAGCAGATTCCTGACCAAAGGTGAAAAGTACACTGTGAGGAAGACTCGGGGTCTTCCTCCCAAAGACCCCTGCCCACGTCCCAAAGACCCCTGCCCACAATTCTTGGAAGGCTCTGCGCAGGCGCAAGCTGCCAAAAGGCTAATTAGCATGAGAAGCGAGGGAAGGCGGGGATAGGTAATGCATATGTATAGGTGCTTGTAGAATATTGATAGATTGATTGTATAAATTCAAGACTGCTTTCTGCTTTGGGTATGCACGATAGGTGGAGAGATCCCCCGTGCATCCAGCGCTGCAATAAAGAATATACCACTTAAAGGAATTTCGGCTTCGATCTTTGAATCAATTTGGCGACCCAGATGGGACAACCTCTCTGCCGGACTGCAGGACCTGCTGGGAACAGGACTCCCTAGGGTACCCCCGGGATTTCCCGGAGGGACTCCTCGACTCACCGGATCACTGCGGAGGCAGACAAGGACCCCATCATTGTAAGTGAGTATATTCTTTATTCTGGTTTGTTTTTCTGGTAGACCGGTCATCTGGAACTGTCTGTAAGTCAGAAGGTGATCTTCTGCGAGGCAGTGTTTGGTATATACTTTGTGGTTAGCACCATAAGTACATGTTTGGGGACCTTAAGGAAGGAGCTCGCTTTAAGGTCCATCTGGAATTGTGTTGTCTATTTCGGTTTTCTGACTCATGGAGTATGATATTTAACTCTGGTTATTGTTACTGCGATTTTGGCTATTTTCCTGGTGGTAATAGTAGGTTCGTGGCATTGTTATAAGAAAGATATCGTTACGGTGTTACACAGTTCGGTTTTCTGACTTATCGCATGTGGAATTTGACTCTGACTATTGTTACTGTGATTTTGGCAATATTGCTGGTAATAGTAGTTTTGTGACATCGCTACTGAAAGATATTGCGTGCCCGTATTTTTGTGAGTGATACGTTTTGTGATACGCTTTTGTAAGTAACGTGTGTATTCTGAAAGTGTAAACTGGAAACTGGGGGGGCAAACAAGCAGTGAAATTTTAAAGAAAAGTGTGTTAGGATGTGTTTTAAGTCACTGGAAGGATATTGGAGGATCTGCCGGTGGAAGTGTGAACAGGAAAACATTGATAAAATATCGTAATCAGTGGTGGCCGCTTTATAAGCTGGAATGTGGAGAAAAGTGGCCCCTAAATGGAACTTTAAACTATAATATTTTGCTACAGTTAATGTTGTTTTTTGAGAAGCAGAACAGGATGAAATGTTGTATACTGATGTTTCAGCATCTTGGTGGGAAAAGGTAGGGAATTAAGTTGGCCCCTGACTGAACCTTTGATGTTGGCATTAGAGAAGTACAGGCTGGAGAAAGATAAAGGAAGTGTTAAAAGGGTTGTTGAAAGTGTTAAAGGTGTTTGAAGTTGAATGAGCAGGGAAAGAGGATGTAGGAATGTTAATAGTTCTGCCTCTGCCCGAGGCAGAGATCTTAAAATCATGGGTGTTAGCCCTTTAGGGCAAAGGGACCATGATCGGTCCGAGAGAGTTGTCACAGAAACAGAAAAGAGGTACACTCTTAAAACAACCTGAGTTCATGTGCGAGCTCAGATTGCTGATGGGACCGTTCAGGGAACTGTGGACAATTGCATTCCCCTGACCGACCCCCACTAAGACCCGAATCATCCTGAAAATCATGAACGGTTAAGTAAATACTAAAACCTGGATGAATTGGGAATTGAGAATATGCTTCCAACAAGGTCTAAAAGAAAGCCCTATGGAATTTTTGGACCAACTCTGAAATGTAATGAAAATAAATAAATAAATAAATAAATAAATAAATAAATAAATAAATAAAACGGTTTGGACCTGGCTTTGGAGGACAAATTGACTAGCCTTTTCCTAGGGTAATCAACCCCTGATTTCAACAGGAATAACGGGGACCTGGGGAATCTACCCTAGCGGATCCTCCACTGGTTATAATGAAGCTAGGGGAGGAATGGAAGTGAAATTTCTTATTGCTATGGGGCAACGTATTCAGTTCTAAATCAAGCATTAATGCCTTCACAGAATTATTATGTTAGGGTAAAAGGTGTGTCATGGTTTAACCCGGCCGGCAGCTAAACACCACGCAGCTGTTCGCTCCCCCTCCCCCTCCCTCTCTGGGACGGGGGAGAGAAATGGAAAATGAAGCCTGTGAGTTGAGATAAAGACAGTTTAATAAGACAAAATAATAATAATAATAATAATAATAATAATAATAATAATAATAATAATAATAATAATAATAATAATAACAACAACAACAATAACAATAATAACAATAATAATAACAATAATAATAATACAATGATGATAATAGTACCACTACTAATAATGTGTACAAACAAGTGATGCACAATGCAATTGCTCACCACCCGCTGACCGATGCCCAGCCTAACCCCGAGCAGTCCGGCCCCCTCCCCCTGGCTAGCCACCCCTATGTATTGTTTAGCCTGACGTCAGATGCTATGGAATACCCCTTTGGCTAGTTTGGGTCACCTGTCCTGGGTCTGTCCCCTCCCAGCTCTTACTGCACCCCCAGCCTGCCTGTTGGCAGGACAGAGCAAGAAGCTGAGATGTCCTTGGCTTGCTATAAGCATTGCTCTGCAACAATTGAAACATCGGGGTGTTATCAGCACTCTTCTCATCCTAAGCCAAAACGTAGCATTCTCCCAGCTACTAGGAAGAAAATTAACTCTGTTCTAACTGAAACCAGGACAAGGTGTAACCAAAAAGGCTTATTTTTGTGAACCTTTGAAGTACAAGTTAGGGAAACAATGGGGCATACACAGATTTTTATCTATGCCTAGCTCCTCATGGGCACTCTTAGGTAGAGATTCATTAGAGCAAGTAGGAGCAGAAATTGTCTTTGAAAAAGGGAAAATGGAATTAAGAACAGGAGAAGAACAACTAATAAATGTGTTAAGCTTGGCACTAATACAAACTGACCCTAAAAGTGAAATACCTTTAGAGATCACAGATCAAGTATGTCCAGGAGTTTGGGCTACCGAAGTCCCTGGAAGAGCTAAAAATGTGACCTTAATGATTATTAAATTAAAGCCAGGAGAGAAACCCGTTAAGGTTAAGTAATATCCTTTGAGGATAGAAGATAGGAAAGGAATTAAAGAGATAATTGATCAATTTTTACAGTATGGATTATTGATTGAATGCGAATCAGAATACAATGCACCCATATTGCCAATTAAAAAGGCAGATGAAAAAGCTATAGGCTAGTTCCGGATTTGAGGGCCATAAATAAAATCACTGAGGATATACATCCAGTAGTGGCAAACCCTTATACTTTGCTGACTAAATTAAAGAATAGTCAAGTCTGGTTTACCGTACTGGATTTAAAAGATGCCTTCTTCTGCCTAGGCTTAGCCACAGAAAGCCAAAACCTATTCGCCTTTGAATGGGAAAATCCCGATTCAGGCAGAAAGACGCAGCTTACGTGGACATTACTACCTCAAGGATTCAAGAATAGCCCCACTATTTTTGGAAACCAATTAGCAAGGGAACTCGAAACATGGATACCTCCGGACACTGAAGGTGCTTTGTTACAATATGTAGTATGTAGATGATCTCTTAATAGCTACCGAGACTAAAGGGAGTTGTATTCAATGGACTATAAGTCGTCTTAATTTTCTGGGTTTAAATGGATATCAAGTCTCTTGACAGAAAGTCCAGCTGGCTCAACAAAGTGTGACCTATCTGGGATTTGACATTTCGGAAGGACAACGAGAACTAGGAACTGAACATAAGGAAGTCATTTGCCGGACTCCAGAACCTCAAATGGTAAAGGAGCTACAAACCTTTTCAGGAATGACAGATTGGTGTCGCCTTTGGATTTATAATTATGGACTATTGGTAAAGCCTCTATGTGAATTGATAAAGATTAACCAGTCAAAGTTAGTCTGGACTGGAGAAGCACAAAAAGTCTTTAAACAACTTAAACAAGAATTGATGATTTTGAAATATCAAGCAATATTGGTAGAACAGGACGACGTGGAAATTGTGATAATTCATATTGTGAATCTAGCCTCTTTTCTTAGTGATGCTCCGGCACAAGCTGTGATTCACGATTGTTTAGAAACTCTAGAGACTGTGTATTCCAGCCGACCAGACCTTAAGGAGGAGCCCATGGAAGATGCGGAAGACACTTGGTTCACGGATGGGAGCAGTTTTGTTACGCAAAGACAACGTAAGGCTGGATATGCTATAACAACTACTCAGCAGGTAATCGAGTCTAAGCCTTTACCCCCTGGAACATCAGCTCAAAAGGCGGAGATAGTTGCTCTCACGAGAGCATTGGAACTGGCAGCGGGAAAAAGGGTAAATATTTGGACAGATTCTAAATATACATTCGGCGTGGTACATGCTCATGGAGCAATTTGGAAAGAACATGGATTGCTGACCGCTCAGTGAAAACACAAAGTATGCTGAAGAAATTTTAAAATTGTTAGAGGCTGTAAAACAACCAGAAAAGGTAGCTATCATGCATTGTCAGGGACACCAAAAGGGGAACACCGATTTTGAAATTGGAAAATCGATTGGCAGAGGCTAAGCAGGCAGCTGAAATAACTGAGGTGAAGGCATTGTCTTTGATACCAGACGGTAAAATCCAAACTATATCCAAATTATACAAAAGAAGACTTAAAATTAATTGAAGATTTGAAAGGTAAAATGAAACCAGATGGATGAGTATATTTAAAAGATAACCCCATAGTAATACCCTCTAGTTTGACATGGCCCATAGTTCTTACAGAACACAATAAAACGCACTGGGGAGCTGGCACACTGCATAAGAGCCCGAGTCAGACATTAGTGGGACGATATGATAAAACAAGTAACTCAACAATGTAGCATTTGCTTACACAATAACCCCAATACCAAGAATAGAATAAAATTTGGAATAATCGGTAAAGGAAATTATTCGGGGCAACAGTGGCAAATTGATTTTTCAGAACTCCCTAGAAAAGGGGGGTATCATTATTTACTGGTTCTGACTGACACGTTTTCAGGAAGGCCTGAAGCCTTTCCCTGTCGAACAACCAAAGCAAGAGAAGTGGTTAAAGTCTTGTTAAATGAAATAATACCATGCTTTGGGATTCTAGTAGCAATGTCTTCTGATAGAGTTTCACATTTTTGTGCACAAGTGGTAGAACAGATAATAAGTAAGATTCTAAAGATAGATTGGCAACTGCATACTCCTTATAGACCACAGGCAAGTGGACAGGTAGAAAAAATGAACCATTTAATTAAACAATAAATAGCTAAAATTGGATAAGAAGCTAATTTGTCATGGCCTCAATCCCTCCCTTTAGCATTACTTGGAATTAGAGTTAAACCTAGAATAAAAGGAAATTTGAGTCCCTTCAAAATCTTATATGGAAGGCCATAGCCATTTCTATTTAGTGGAGAGGACCTAACGCAGTTAGGATCACAATATTTATATGCTTATATAACTGAACTTCAGAAACAATTAAATAAAGTACATACATTTGTTTTAGGGACCAGGGCTAGAGGGTTGGATCAACCAATCCACCCCTTTAAGCTCGGGGATTATATATATATAAAGACTTTTTCAGGACAACCCGTACAGGAAAAATGGAAGGAAAGTGGATGGGAGCATACCAAGTATTACTGACAACACACACCGCCATTAAGATTAAGAAGCAAGCAGCTTGGATCCACAATTCAAGGGTGAAGAAGGCCCCGGCGAGGATATGGACCACCACTCCAATTGGACCAACAAAATTACGGTTTTCCAGATCCTAATGATTGCAGGGGTGCGGTTCTCGGATTTGGGGTGGGCAACTTGGGATGAGAACTTACACCTGACCTTAATACAAACAATTTCTCAAGTAACTAATAAGACGAACTGTTGGGTATGCACCCATCTGCCACAGCATGGGAATAAGGGTGTATCGTTAATTGGGATTCCCTTGCCTGCAAACTTATCTTGGACTAATTTGTGGGAAAACACGTCTTGGGGTCGAAAATATTAAGCAGTTTTGGAACTAGAAGTGAGTAGCTTCATGCCGTTAGAATCCTATTATGTATGTGTACAAAGGTGTAACCCGCCTAAGGGTATAGGAAAACAGCATTGTATAAATACGGATACTACTTATGTGGGAAATCAGACATCTTGTAATTGAACAATTGATATTAGTACGACTAGCGGCTGGGCAAATTCAACCAGCTGGACGGTTCCAGAAGGAAAAGGGTGGTATTGGCTATGCAATGATACAGCCCGTAAGGTCTTGCCTGAGAATTGGAAGGGAACTTGCACTCTTGGAGCGGTAGTCCCCAATATGACAGTACATGATGTAGTGCCTCGAGGTTACTTGAGAAATCATATCCGGAGAATCAGATGAAAAATTAACAATCCATTGGTAGAGAGACACACCCCTTTTCATAGTTTTGTGCGATGGTTTATCCCATGGTTAGGAGTGAGTGAATTGGAAAAGGCAATAGTTAATATTTCTGCAATTATAGAGAAGTTAGAAAACAAAATTCTGGATGCTATAAAGGCTCAACAAGAAGAGATATCTAGTTTATCACAGGTAGTGTTACAAAATCGGATGGCCCTAGACTTGTTACTGGCCACTCAAGGGGGAGTCTGTACAGTAATAAACACAAGTTGTTGTATGTATGTAGATCAGAGTGGAAGGATCTCTACCGACCTGGAAGAAATATGGAGGCAGACAAGGATCCTACATGAGATCAGTAAAGATGATCTTTCATGGAGTTTTAGTGAACTATGGAATAAGTTAACCTCCTGGTTGCCCAATTTCCAATGGTTGAAACAAGTATTCATTGCTCTAATCGTATTAGTAGTGTTAGGAATATTTGTGTGCATGTTGTTTAGATGCCTGCTTTGTTGTGTTACTGTAAATAATGAAAGTATCTGATGCAAAAGAATTTGCATGGGAAAAGAAAAGGGGGGATTGATTAAGGAGGTATTGGGGAGGCAAGGACAATCCCCAGACAAGGACTGTATATCTCGAAACAAGACACTGGAACTCATGATAAGGAAGCGGCAGGCAGACAGAGAAACAAATGTAAGGACTATAACTCTCGAAACTGGACATTGGAATTCATTATAAAGATACAACAAACGGGAGAATTGGCAACAACCAGCTCTTGCAATTAAGAAACATGCCAATTCAGCAGATTCCTGACCAAAGGTGAAAAGTACACTGTGAGGAAGACTCGGGGTCTTCCTCCCAAAGACCCCTGCCCACGTCCCAAAGACCCCTGCCCACAATTCTTGGAAGGCTCTGCGCAGGCGCAAGCTGCCAAAAGGCTAATTAGCATGAGAAGCGAGGGAAGGCGGGGATAGGTAATGCATATGTATAGGTGCTTGTAGAATATTGATAGATTGATTGTATAAATTCAAGACTGCTTTCTGCTTTGGGTATGCACGATAGGTGGAGAGATCCCCCGTGCATCCAGCGCTGCAATAAAGAATATACCACTTAAAGGAATTTCGGCTTCGATCTTTGAATCAATATGGCGACTCAGATGGGACAACCTCTCTGCCGGACTGCAGGACCTGCTGGGAACAGGACTCCCTAGGGTACCCCCGGGATTTCCCGGAGGGACTCCTCGACTCACCGGATCACTGCGGAGGCAGACAAGGACCCCATCATTGTAAGTGAGTATATTCTTTATTCTGGTTTGGTTTTCTGGTAGACCGGTCATCTGGAACTGTCTGTAAGTCAGAAGGTGATCTTCTGCGAGGCAGTGTTTGGTATATACTTTGTGGTTAGCACCATAAGTACATGTTTGGGGACCTTAAGGAAGGAGCTCGCTTTAAGGTCCATCTGGAATTGTGTTGTCTATTTCGGTTTTCTGACTCATGGAGTATGATATTTAACTCTGGTTATTGTTACTGCGATTTTGGCTATTTTCCTGGTGGTAATAGTAGGTTCGTGGCATTGTTATAAGAAAGATATCGTTACGGTGTTACACAGTTCGGTTTTCTGACTTATCGCATGTGGAATTTGACTCTGACTATTGTTACTGTGATTTTGGCAATATTGCTGGTAATAGTAGTTTTGTGGCATCGCTACTGAAAGATATTGCGTGCCCGTATTTTTGTGAGTGATACATTTTTGTGATATGCTTTTGTAAGTAACGTGTGTATTCTGAAAGTGTAAACTGGAAACTGGGGGGGCAAACAAGCAGTGAAATTTTAAAGAAAAGTGTGTTAGGATGTGTTTTAAGTCACTGGAAGGATATTGGAGGATCTGCCGGTGGAAGTGTGAACAGGAAAACATTGATAAAATATCGTAATCAGTGGTGGCCGCTTTATAAGCTGGAATGTGGAGAAAAGTGGCCCCTAAATGGAACTTTAAACTATAATATTTTGCTACAGTTAATGTTGTTTTTTGAGAAGCAGAACAGGATGAAATGTTGTATACTGATGTTTCAGCATCTTGGTGGGAAAAGGTAGGGAATTAAGTTGGCCCCTGACTGAACCTTTGATGTTGGCATTAGAGAAGTACAGGCTGGAGAAAGATAAAGGAAGTGTTAAAAGGGTTGTTGAAAGTGTTAAAGGTGTTTGAAGTTGAATGAGCAGGGAAAGAGGATGTAGGAATGTTAATAGTTCTGCCTCTGCCCGAGGCAGAGATCTTAAAATCATGGGTGTTAGCCCTTTAGGGCAAAGGGACCATGATCGGTCCGAGAGAGTTGTCACAGAAACAGAAAAGAGGTCAACTCTAAAACAACCTGAGTTCATGTGCGAGCTCAGATTGCTGATGGGACCGTTCAGGGAACTGTGGACAATTGCATTCCCCTGACCGACCCCCACTAAGACCCGAATCATCCTGAAAATTATGAACGGTTAAGTAAATACTAAAACCTGGATGAATTGGGAATTGAGAATATGCTTCCAACAAGGTCTAAAAGAAAGCCCTATGGAATTTTTGGACCAACTCTGAAATGTAATGAAAATAAATAAATAAATAAATAAATAAATAAATAAATAAAACAAAACGGTTTGGACCTGGCTTTGGAGGACAAATTGACTAGCCTTTTCCTAGGGTAATCAACCCCTGATTTCAACAGGAATAACGGGGACCTGGGGAATCTACCCTAGCGGATCCTCCACTGGTTATAATGAAGCTAGGGGAGGAATGGAAGTGAAATTTCTTATTGCTATGGGGCAACGTATTCAGTTCTAAATCAAGCATTAATGCCTTCACAGAATTATTATGTTAGGGTAAAAGGTGTGTCGTGGTTTAACCCGGCCGGCAGCTAAACACCACGCAGCTGTTCGCTCCCCCTCCCCCTCCCTCTCTGGGACGGGGGAGAGAAATGGAAAGTGAAGCCTGTGAGTTGAGATAAAGACAGTTTAATAAGACAAAATAATAATAATAATAATAATAATAATAATAATAATAATAATAATAATAATAATAATAATAATACAATGATGATAATAGTACCACTACTAATAATGTGTACAAACAAGTGATGCACAATGCAATTGCTCACCACCCGCTGACCGATGCCCAGCCTAACCCCGAGCAGTCCGGCCCCCTCCCCCTGGCTAGCCACCCCTATGTATTGTTTAGCCTGACGTCAGATGCTATGGAATACCCCTTTGGCTAGTTTGGGTCACCTGTCCTGGGTCTGTCCCCTCCCAGCTCTTACTGCACCCCCAGCCTGCCTGTTGGCAGGACAGAGCAAGAAGCTGAGATGTCCTTGGCTTGCTATAAGCATTGCTCTGCAACAATTAAAACATCGGGGTGTTACCAGCACTCTTCTCACCCTAAGCCAAAACGTAGCATTCTCCCAGCTACTAGGAAGAAAATTAACTCTGTTCTAACTGAAACCAGGACAAGGTGTAACCGAAAAGGCTTATTTTTGTGAACCTTTGAAGTACAAATTAGGGAAACAATGGGGCATACACAGATTTTTATCTATGCCTAGCTCCTCATGGGCACTCTTAGGTAGAGATTTATTAGAGCAAGTAGGAGCAGAAATTGTCTTTGAAAAAGGGAAAATGGAATTAAGAACAGGAGAAGAACAACTAATAAATGTGTTAAGCTTGGCACTAATACAAACTGACCCTAAAAGTGAAATACCTTTAGAGATCACAGATCAAGTATGTCCAGGAGTTTGGGCTACCGAAGTCCCTGGAAGAGCTAAAATGTGACCTTAATGATTATTAAATTAAAGCCAGGAGAGAAACCCGTTAAGGTTAAGTAATATCCTTTGAGGATAGAAGATAGGAAAGGAATTAAAGAGATAATTGATCAATTTTTACAGTATGGATTATTGATTGAATGCGAATCAGAATACAATGCACCCATATTGCCAATTAAAAAGGCAGATGAAAAAGCTATAGGCTAGTTCCGGATTTGAGGGCCATAAATAAAATCACTGAGGATATACATCCAGTAGTGGCAAACCCTTATACTTTGCTGACTAAATTAAAGAATAGTCAAGTCTGGTTTACCGTACTGGATTTAAAAGATGCCTTCTTCTGCCTAGGCTTAGCCACAGAAAGCCAAAACCTATTCGCCTTTGAATGGGAAAATCCCGATTCAGGCAGAAAGACGCAGCTTACGTGGACATTACTACCTCAAGGATTCAAGAATAGCCCCACTATTTTTGGAAACCAATTAGCAAGGGAACTCGAAACATGGATACCTCCGGACACTGAAGGTGCTTTGTTACAATATGTAGTATGTAGATGATCTCTTAATAGCTACCGAGACTAAAGGGAGTTGTATTCAATGGACTATAAGTCGTCTTAATTTTCTGGGTTTAAATGGATATCAAGTCTCTTGACAGAAAGTCCAGCTGGCTCAACAAAGTGTGACCTATCTGGGATTTGACATTTCGGAAGGACAACGAGAACTAGGAACTGAACATAAGGAAGTCATTTGCCGGACTCCAGAACCTCAAATGGTAAAGGAGCTACAAACCTTTTCAGGAATGACAGATTGGTGTCGCCTTTGGATTTATAATTATGGACTATTGGTAAAGCCTCTATGTGAATTGATAAAGATTAACCAGTCAAAGTTAGTCTGGACTGGAGAAGCACAAAAAGTCTTTAAACAACTTAAACAAGAATTGATGATTTTGAAATATCAAGCAATATTGGTAGAACAGGACGACGTGGAAATTGTGATAATTCATATTGTGAATCTAGCCTCTTTTCTTAGTGATGCTCCGGCACAAGCTGTGATTCACGATTGTTTAGAAACTCTAGAGACTGTGTATTCCAGCCGACCAGACCTTAAGGAGGAGCCCATGGAAGATGCGGAAGACACTTGGTTCACGGATGGGAGCAGTTTTGTTACGCAAAGACAACGTAAGGCTGGATATGCTATAACAACTACTCAGCAGGTAATCGAGTCTAAGCCTTTACCCCCTGGAACATCAGCTCAAAAGGCGGAGATAGTTGCTCTCACGAGAGCATTGGAACTGGCAGCGGGAAAAAGGGTAAATATTTGGACAGATTCTAAATATACATTCGGCGTGGTACATGCTCATGGAGCAATTTGGAAAGAACATGGATTGCTGACCGCTCAGTGAAAACACAAAGTATGCTGAAGAAATTTTAAAATTGTTAGAGGCTGTAAAACAACCAGAAAAGGTAGCTATCATGCATTGTCAGGGACACCAAAAGGGGAACACCGATTTTGAAATTGGAAAATCGATTGGCAGAGGCTAAGCAGGCAGCTGAAATAACTGAGGTGAAGGCATTGTCTTTGATACCAGACGGTAAAATCCAAACTATATCTAAATTATACAAAAGAAGACTTAAAATTAATTGAAGATTTGAAAGGTAAAATGAAACCAGATGGATGAGTATATTTAAAAGATAACCCCATAGTAATACCCTCTAGTTTGACATGGCCCATAGTTCTTACAGAACACAATAAAACGCACTGGGGAGCTGGCACACTGCATAAGAGCCTGAGTCAGACATTAGTGGGACGATATGATAAAACAAGTAACTCAACAATGTAGCATTTGCTTACACAATAACCCCAATACCAAGAATAGAATAAAATTTGGAATAATCGGTAAAGGAAATTATTCGGGGCAACAGTGGCAAATTGATTTTTCAGAACTCCCTAGAAAAGGGGGGTATCATTATTTACTGGTTCTGACTGACACGTTTTCAGGAAGGCCTGAAGCCTTTCCCTGTCGAACAAACAAAGCAAGAGAAGTGGTTAAAGTCTTGTTAAATGAAATAATACCATGCTTTGGGATTCTAGTAGCAATGTCTTCTGATAGAGTTTCACATTTTTGTGCACAAGTGGTAGAACAGATAATAAGTAAGATTCTAAAGATAGATTGGCAACTGCATACTCCTTATAGACCACAGGCAAGTGGACAGGTAGAAAAAATGAACCATTTAATTAAACAATAAATAGCTAAAATTGGATAAGAAGCTAATTTGTCATGGCCTCAATCCCTCCCTTTAGCATTACTTGGAATTAGAGTTAAACCTAGAATAAAAGGAAATTTGAGTCCCTTCAAAATCTTATATGGAAGGCCATAGCCATTTCTATTTAGTGGAGAGGACCTAACGCAGTTAGGATCACAATATTTATATGCTTATATAACTGAACTTCAGAAACAATTAAATAAAGTACATACATTTGTTTTAGGGACCAGGGCTAGAGGGTTGGATCAACCAATCCACCCCTTTAAGCTCGGGGATTATATATATATAAAGACTTTTTCAGGACAACCCGTACAGGAAAAATGGAAGGAAAGTGGATGGGAGCATACCAAGTATTACTGACAACACACACCGCCATTAAGATTAAGAAGCAAGCAGCTTGGATCCACAATTCAAGGGTGAAGAAGGCCCCGGCGAGGATATGGACCACCACTCCAATTGGACCAACAAAATTACGGTTTTCCAGATCCTAATGATTGCAGGGGTGCGGTTCTCGGATTTGGGGTGGGCAACTTGGGATGAGAACTTACACCTGACCTTAATACAAACAATTTCTCAAGTAACTAATAAGACGAACTGTTGGGTATGCACCCATCTGCCACAGCATGGGAATAAGGGTGTATCGTTAATTGGGATTCCCTTGCCTGCAAACTTATCTTGGACTAATTTGTGGGAAAACACGTCTTGGGGTCGAAAATATTAAGCAGTTTTGGAACTAGAAGTGAGTAGCTTCATGCCGTTAGAATCCTATTATGTATGTGTACAAAGGTGTAACCCGCCTAAGGGTATAGGAAAACAGCATTGTATAAATACGGATACTACTTATGTGGGAAATCAGACATCTTGTAATTGAACAATTGATATTAGTACGACTAGCGGCTGGGCAAATTCAACCAGCTGGACGGTTCCAGAAGGAAAAGGGTGGTATTGGCTATGCAATGATACAGCCCGTAAGGTCTTGCCTGAGAATTGGAAGGGAACTTGCACTCTTGGAGCGGTAGTCCCCAATATGACAGTACATGATGTAGTGCCTCGAGGTTACTTGAGAAATCATATCCGGAGAATCAGATGAAAAATTAACAATCCATTGGTAGAGAGACACACCCCTTTTCATAGTTTTGTGCGATGGTTTATCCCATGGTTAGGAGTGAGTGAATTGGAAAAGGCAATAGTTAATATTTCTGCAATTATAGAGAAGTTAGAAAACAAAATTCTGGATGCTATAAAGGCTCAACAAGAAGAGATATCTAGTTTATCACAGGTAGTGTTACAAAATCGGATGGCCCTAGACTTGTTACTGGCCACTCAAGGGGGAGTCTGTACAGTAATAAACACAAGTTGTTGTATGTATGTAGATCAGAGTGGAAGGATCTCTACCGACCTGGAAGAAATATGGAGGCAGACAAGGATCCTACATGAGATCAGTAAAGATGATCTTTCATGGAGTTTTAGTGAACTATGGAATAAGTTAACCTCCTGGTTGCCCAATTTCCAATGGTTGAAACAAGTATTCATTGCTCTAATCGTATTAGTAGTGTTAGGAATATTTGTGTGCATGTTGTTTAGATGCCTGCTTTGTTGTGTTACTGTAAATAATGAAAGTATCTGATGCAAAAGAATTTGCATGGGAAAAGAAAAGGGGGGATTGATTAAGGAGGTATTGGGGAGGCAAGGACAATCCCCAGACAAGGACTGTATATCTCGAAACAAGACACTGGAACTCATGATAAGGAAGCGGCAGGCAGACAGAGAAACAAATGTAAGGACTATAACTCTCGAAACTGGACATTGGAATTCATTATAAAGATACAACAAACGGGAGAATTGGCAACAACCAGCTCTTGCAATTAAGAAACATGCCAATTCAGCAGATTCCTGACCAAAGGTGAAAAGTACACTGTGAGGAAGACTCGGGGTCTTCCTCCCAAAGACCCCTGCCCACGTCCCAAAGACCCCTGCCCACAATTCTTGGAAGGCTCTGCGCAGGCGCAAGCTGCCAAAAGGCTAATTAGCATGAGAAGCGAGGGAAGGCGGGGATAGGTAATGCATATGTATAGGTGCTTGTAGAATATTGATAGATTGATTGTATAAATTCAAGACTGCTTTCTGCTTTGGGTATGCACGATAGGTGGAGAGATCCCCCGTGCATCCAGCGCTGCAATAAAGAATATACCACTTAAAGGAATTTCGGCTTCGATCTTTGAATCAATATGGCGACTCAGATGGGACAACCTCTCTGCCGGACTGCAGGACCTGCTGGGAACAGGACTCCCTAGGGTACCCCCGGGATTTCCCGGAGGGACTCCTCGACTCACCGGATCACTGCGGAGGCAGACAAGGACCCCATCATTGTAAGTGAGTATATTCTTTATTCTGGTTTGGTTTTCTGGTAGACCGGTCATCTGGAACTGTCTGTAAGTCAGAAGGTGATCTTCTGCGAGGCAGTGTTTGGTATATACTTTGTGGTTAGCACCATAAGTACATGTTTGGGGACCTTAAGGAAGGAGCTCGCTTTAAGGTCCATCTGGAATTGTGTTGTCTATTTCGGTTTTCTGACTCATGGAGTATGGTATTTAACTCTGGTTCTTGTTACTGCGATTTTGGCTATTTTCCTGGTGGTAATAGTAGGTTCGTGGCATTGTTATAAGAAAGATATCGTTACGGTGTTACACAGTTCGGTTTTCTGACTTATCGCATGTGGAATTTGACTCTGACTATTGTTACTGTGATTTTGGCAATATTGCTGGTAATAGTAGTTTTGTGGCATCGCTACTGAAAGATATTGCGTGCCCGTATTTTTGTGAGTGATACGTTTTGTGATACGCTTTTGTAAGTAACGTGTGTATTCTGAAAGTGTAAACTGGAAACTGGGGGGGCAAACAAGCAGTGAAATTTTAAAGAAAAGTGTGTTAGGATGTGTTTTAAGTCACTGGAAGGATATTGGAGGATCTGCCGGTGGAAGTGTGAACAGGAAAACATTGATAAAATATCGTAATCAGTGGTGGCCGCTTTATAAGCTGGAATGTGGAGAAAAGTGGCCCCTAAATGGAACTTTAAACTATAATATTTTGCTACAGTTAATGTTGTTTTTTGAGAAGCAGAACAGGATGAAATGTTGTATACTGATGTTTCAGCATCTTGGTGGGAAAAGGTAGGGAATTAAGTTGGCCCCTGACTGAACCTTTGATGTTGGCATTAGAGAAGTACAGGCTGGAGAAAGATAAAGGAAGTGTTAAAAGGGTTGTTGAAAGTGTTAAAGGTGTTTGAAGTTGAATGAGCAGGGAAAGAGGATGTAGGAATGTTAATAGTTCTGCCTCTGCCCGAGGCAGAGATCTTAAAATCATGGGTGTTAGCCCTTTAGGGCAAAGGGACCATGATCGGTCCGAGAGAGTTGTCACAGAAACAGAAAAGAGGTACACTCTTAAAACAACCTGAGTTCATGTGCGAGCTCAGATTGCTGATGGGACCGTTCAGGGAACTGTGGACAATTGCATTCCCCTGACCGACCCCCACTAAGACCCGAATCATCCTGAAAATTATGAACGGTTAAGTAAATACTAAAACCTGGATGAATTGGGAATTGAGAATATGCTTCCAACAAGGTCTAAAAGAAAGCCCTATGGAATTTTTGGACCAACTCTGAAATGTAATGAAAATAAATAAATAAATAAATAAATAAATAAATAAATAAAACAAAACGGTTTGGACCTGGCTTTGGAGGACAAATTGACTAGCCTTTTCCTAGGGTAATCAACCCCTGATTTCAACAGGAATAACGGGGACCTGGGGAATCTACCCTAGCGGATCCTCCACTGGTTATAATGAAGCTAGGGGAGGAATGGAAGTGAAATTTCTTATTGCTATGGGGCAACGTATTCAGTTCTAAATCAAGCATTAATGCCTTCACAGAATTATTATGTTAGGGTAAAAGGTGTGTCGTGGTTTAACCCGGCCGGCAGCTAAACACCACGCAGCTGTTCGCTCACCCTCCCCCTCCCTCTCTGGGACGGGGGAGAGAAATGGAAAGTGAAGCCTGTGAGTTGAGATAAAGACAGTTTAATAAGACAAAATAATAATAATAATAATAATAATAATAATAATAATAATAATAATAATAATAATAATACAATGATGATAATAGTACCACTACTAATAATGTGTACAAACAAGTGATGCACAATGCAATTGCTCACCACCCGCTGACCGATGCCCAGCCTAACCCCGAGCAGTCCGGCCCCCTCCCCCTGGCTAGCCACCCCTATGTATTGTTTAGCCTGACGTCAGATGCTATGGAATACCCCTTTGGCTAGTTTGGGTCACCTGTCCTGGGTCTGTCCCCTCCCAGCTCTTACTGCACCCCCAGCCTGCCTGTTGGCAGGACAGAGCAAGAAGCTGAGATGTCCTTGGCTTGGTATAAGCATTGCTCTGCAACAATTAAAACATCGGGGTGTTACCAGCACTCTTCTCACCCTAAGCCAAAACATAGCATTCTCCCAGCTACTAGGAAGAAAATTAACTCTGTTCTAACTGAAACCAGGACAAGGTGTAACCGAAAAGGTTTATTTTTGTGAACCTTTGAAGTACAAGTTAGGGAAACAATGGGGCATACACAGATTTTTATCTATGCCTAGCTCCTCATGGGCACTCTTAGGTAGAGATTCATTAGAGCAAGTAGGAGCAGAAATTGTCTTTGAAAAAGGGAAAATGGAATTAAGAACAGGAGAAGAACAACTAATAAATGTGTTAAGCTTGGCACTAATACAAACTGACCCTAAAAGTGAAATACCTTTAGAGATCACAGATCAAGTATGTCCAGGAGTTTGGGCTACCGAAGTCCCTGGAAGAGCTAAAAATGTGACCTTAATGATTATTAAATTAAAGCCAGGAGAGAAACCCGTTAAGGTTAAGTAATATCCTTTGAGGATAGAAGATAGGAAAGGAATTAAAGAGATAATTGATCAATTTTTACAGTATGGATTATTGATTGAATGCGAATCAGAATACAATGCACCCATATTGCCAATTAAAAAGGCAGATGAAAAAGCTATAGGCTAGTTCCGGATTTGAGGGCCATAAATAAAATCACTGAGGATATACATCCAGTAGTGGCAAACCCTTATACTTTGCTGACTAAATTAAAGAATAGTCAAGTCTGGTTTACCGTACTGGATTTAAAAGATGCCTTCTTCTGCCTAGGCTTAGCCACAGAAAGCCAAAACCTATTCGCCTTTGAATGGGAAAATCCCGATTCAGGCAGAAAGACGCAGCTTACGTGGACATTACTACCTCAAGGATTCAAGAATAGCCCCACTATTTTTGGAAACCAATTAGCAAGGGAACTCGAAACATGGATACCTCCGGACACTGAAGGTGCTTTGTTACAATATGTAGTATGTAGATGATCTCTTAATAGCTACCGAGACTAAAGGGAGTTGTATTCAATGGACTATAAGTCGTCTTAATTTTCTGGGTTTAAATGGATATCAAGTCTCTTGACAGAAAGTCCAGCTGGCTCAACAAAGTGTGACCTATCTGGGATTTGACATTTCGGAAGGACAACGAGAACTAGGAACTGAACATAAGGAAGTCATTTGCCGGACTCCAGAACCTCAAATGGTAAAGGAACTACAAACCTTTTTAGGAATGACAGGTTGGTGTCGCCTTTGGATTTATAATTATGGACTATTGGTAAAGCCTCTATGTGAATTGATAAAGATTAACCAGTCAAAGTTAGTCTGGACTGGAGAAGCACAAAAAGTCTTTAAACAACTTAAACAAGAATTGATGATTTTGAAATATCAAGCAATATTGGTAGAACAGGACGACGTGGCAATTGTGATAATTCATATTGTGAATCTAGCCTCTTTTCTTAGTGATGCTCCGGCACAAGCTGTGATTCACGATTGTTTAGAAACTCTAGAGACTGTGTATTCCAGCCGACCAGACCTTAAGGAGGAGCCCATGGAAGATGCGGAAGACACTTGGTTCACGGATGGGAGCAGTTTTGTTACGCAAAGACAACGTAAAGCTGGATATGCTATAACAACTACTCAGCAGGTAATCGAGTCTAAGCCTTTACCCCCTGGAACATCAGCTCAAAAGGCGGAGATAGTTGCTCTCACGAGAGCATTGGAACTGGCAGCGGGAAAAAGGGTAAATATTTGGACAGATTCTAAATATACATTCGGCGTGGTACATGCTCATGGAGCAATTTGGAAAGAACATGGATTGCTGACCGCTCAGTGAAAACACAAAGTATGCTGAAGAAATTTTAAAATTGTTAGAGGCTGTAAAACAACCAGAAAAGGTAGCTATCATGCATTGTCAGGGACACCAAAAGGGGAACACCGATTTTGAAATTGGAAAATCGATTGGCAGAGGCTAAGCAGGCAGCTGAAATAACTGAGGTGAAGGCATTGTCTTTGATACCAGACGGTAAAATCCAAACTATATCCAAATTATACAAAAGAAGACTTAAAATTAATTGAAGATTTGAAAGGTAAAATGAAACCAGATGGATGAGTATATTTAAAAGATAACCCCATAGTAATACCCTCTAGTTTGACATGGCCCATAGTTCTTACAGAACACAATAAAACGCACTGGGGAGCTGGCACACTGCATAAGAGCCCGAGTCAGACATTAGTGGGACGATATGATAAAACAAGTAACTCAACAATGTAGCATTTGCTTACACAATAACCCCAATACCAAGGATAGAATAAAATTTGGAATAATCGGTAAAGGAAATTATTCGGGGCAACAGTGGCAAATTGATTTTTCAGAACTCCCTAGAAAAGGGGGGTATCATTATTTACTGGTTCTGACTGACACGTTTTCAGGAAGGCCTGAAGCCTTTCCCTGTCGAACAACCAAAGCAAGAGAAGTGGTTAAAGTCTTGTTAAATGAAATAATACCATGCTTTGGGATTCTAGTAGCAATGTCTTCTGATAGAGTTTCACATTTTTGTGCACAAGTGGTAGACCAGATAAGTAAGATTCTAAAGATAGATTGGCAACTGCATACTCCTTATAGACCACAGGCAAGTGGACAGGTAGAAAAAATGAACCATTTAATTAAACAATAAATAGCTAAAATTGGATAAGAAGCTAATTTGTCATGGCCTCAATCCCTCCCTTTAGCATTACTTGGAATTAGAGTTAAACCTAGAATAAAAGGAAATTTGAGTCCCTTCAAAATCTTATATGGAAGGCCATAGCCATTTCTATTTAGTGGAGAGGACCTAACGCAGTTAGGATCACAATATTTATATGCTTATATAACTGAACTTCAGAAACAATTAAATAAAGTACATACATTTGTTTTAGGGACCAGGGCTAGAGGGTTGGATCAACCAATCCACCCCTTTAAGCTCGGGGATTATATATATATAAAGACTTTTTCAGGACAACCCGTACAGGAAAAATGGAAGGAAAGTGGATGGGAGCATACCAAGTATTACTGACAACACACACCGCCATTAAGATTAAGAAGCAAGCAGCTTGGATCCACCATTCAAGGGTGAAGAAGGCCCCGGCGAGGATATGGACCACCACTCCAATTGGACCAACAAAATTACGGTTTTCCAGATCCTAATGATTGCAGGGGTGCGGTTCTCGGATTTGGGGTGGGCAACTTGGGATGAGAACTTACACCTGACCTTAATACAAACAATTTCTCAAGTAACTAATAAGACGAACTGTTGGGTATGCACCCATCTGCCACAGCATGGGAATAAGGGTGTATCATAACCCTTACCCAAACCCTAACCCTAACCCTTACCCTGACCCTTATATTAACCCTAACCCTTACCTTAACCCTAACCCTAACCCTTTCTCTTACCCTTACCCTGACCTGTACCCTTACACTTACCCTTACCCTTATACTCACCCTAATTCTTACCCATACCCTAACACATATTTGTACCCTTAACCTTACCGTTACCCTTAACCTTACCCTCACCCTTACACTATCCGTTACCCTTACGCTTACCCTTAACATAAACCTTACCCTTGACCCTACCCTTACCATAAGCCATACAACAACACTTACATGTACACTTACGCTTGCACTTACCCTAGCAATTACTTGTACAATTACCCTTAACCTTACTATTAAGCTAACCCTAAACCTTACCCTTATCCTAACACTTACCCTTATCCTAAACCTTACCCTTTCTGCTACACTTACCCTTTGCCTAATTCTAAACCTTACCCGAACCCTCACCCTTACTTAAATCTAACTAAAATCTAACCATTACCCTAACCCCTCACCCTTACAATATACATATTTTTACCCTTTACCTAAACCTTTACGCCAACCCTTACCTTGACCCTTACATTAACCCTAATCCTTACACGAAACCTTACACTTACTCTTAACCTTAAACTTAGCTGTAACCTAATACTTACTCTTACGTTTCCCTCACCCTAACCCTAAAATTAACCCTAACCATTACCCTAACACTTACCCTTACCCTAACCCTTACTCTAACCCTTACAATGACCCGTACTTTTACACATACCCTTACACTTACTCTTACTCTTAAACTTACACTAACCCTTACCCTTAACCCTTACACTAAACATCATCCTTACCCTTACCATTATCCCTTCTCTTACCCTTATCCTAAACGTTTCCCAAACCCTTACCCTTACATTAAACCTAACCCTTACCATAACTCTTAACCTTATCCTTAAACTTAACCTAATACTTACCCTTCCGTTTCCCTCACCCTAAACCTAAAATTAGCCTAACCATTACCCTAGCACTTACCCTTACTCTAACCCTTACCATGAACTGAAGTGTAAGTGTTAGGATAACGGTAACCTTAAGGGTGACCCTTAAGCTGATCCTTAATGTTTATGGTTAGGTTAAGGGTAATTGTACGAGTAATTGCTAGGATAAGTGTAAGCGTAAGTGTACATGTAAGTGTTGATGTATGGCTTATGGTAAGGGTAAGGTTTATGTTAAGGGAAAGCGTAAGAGTAACGGATAGAATAAGGGTAAGTGTAACGGTTAAGTGTTAGGGTAATGGTTAGGGTTAATTTTAGGATTAGGGTGAGAAAAATGTAAGGTTAAGTACTAGCTTAAGGTTAAGTGTAAGGTTAAGGTTAAGATTAAGTGTAAGGTTTAGGTTAAGGGTAAGGCTTCAGGGAAGGGGTAAATTTCAGGGAAAGGTTTGGGGTAAGGTTTACGGTTAGGTTCAGCTTAAGGGGAAGGGTTGGTGTAAGGTTAAGGGTATGGAAAAGGATAAGGGTAAGGGTAAGGGTTAGCATAAGAGTAAGATTAATGGTAAGGTTTATGTTAAGCGTAAGCGTAAGGGTAAGGGATAGAGTAAGGGTAAGGGTAAGGTTAAGGGTAACGGTAAGGTTAAGGGTACAAATATGTGTTAGGGTATGGGTTATGGTATGGGTAAGAATTAGGGTGAGTATAAGGGTAAGGGTAAGTGTAAGGGTACAGGTCAGGGTAAGGGTTAGGGTTAGGGTTAGGGTAAGGTTAAGTGTTAGGGTAATGGTTAGGGTTAGTTTTAGGGTTAAAGTCAGGAAAACGTATGCGTAAGTATTACGTTAATGTTAAGGGTAAGGTTAAGGTTAAGAGTAAGTGTAAGGTTTAGGGTAAGGGTTAGGGTTAATGTAAGGGTCAGGGTAAGGGTTGGGGTAAGGGTTAGGTTAAGGATAAGTGTTAGGGTAAGGGTAAGGTTAATGGTAACCGTAAGTGTAAAGGTAAGGGTTAGGGAAAGGGTAAGAATAAGGGTATGGGTAATGGTAAGGGTGAGGGTTAGGCTAAGGGTAAGTGTAAGGTTTAGATTTAGGCTAAGGGTAAGTGTAGCAGAAAGGGTAAGGTTTACGGTAAGGGTAAGTGTTAGGATAAGGGTAAGCTTTAAGGTTAGGTTAAGGGTAAGGTATAGGGTAAGGGTAAGAGTAAGGGTAAGGGTAAGGGTAAGGGTAAGGGTAAGGGTAAGGGTAAGGGTAAGGGCAACGGTAACGGTAACAGTAAGGGTAAGTGTTACGGTAAGGGTAAGGGTTACCGTAAGGGTACGGGTACGGGTAGAGGTATGTGTTAGAGTATGGGTTATGGTAAGGGTAAGGGTTAGGGTAAGGGTAAGTGTTGGAGTAATGGTTAGAGTTAATTTTAGGGTTAGGGTGCGGGAAACGTAAGGGTAAGTATTAGGTTAAGGTTAAGGGTAAGGTTAAGGTTAAGTGTAAGTTTTAGGGTAAGGGTTAATGTAAGGGTCAGGGTAAGGGTTCAGGTAAGGTTTAGGGTTAGGGTTAGGTTAAGGTTAAGTGTTAGGGTAAGCGTAAGTTGTATGGATAAGGATAAGTGTATGGGATAGGGTAAGGGTAAGTGTTAGGGTAAGGGTAAGATTAATGGTAACCGTAAGTGTTAGGGTAAGGGTAAGAGTAAGGGGAAGGGGAAGGGGAAGGGGAAGTCTAAGGGTCCGGGTCAGGGTAAAAGTTAGAGTAAGGGTTAGGGTTAGGGTTCGGTAAGGATAAGTGTTAGGGTAATGGTTACGGTTAATTTTAGGGTTATGATGAGGGAAACGTAAGGGTATGTATTAGTTTAAGGGTAAGGTTAAAGTTAAGATTAAGTGTAAGGTTTAGGTTAAGGGTTAAGGTTAGAGTAAGGGTTAGGGTTAGGGTTAGGGTTAGGGTTAGGGTTAGGGTTAGGGTTAGGGATAATGTAAGGGTCAGGGTAAGGGTTGGGGTAAGGTTTAGGTTAAGGGTAAAAGTAAGTATAATGGTAAGGGTAAGAGTGAAGGTTAGGGTAATGGTTAGATTTAGGTAAGGGTGAGGGTTAGGGTAAGATTTAGAATTAGGCAAAGGGTAAGTGTAGCAGAAAGGGTAAGGTTTAGGATAAGGGTAAGTGTTAGGATAAGGGTAAGGTTTAGGGTTAGCTTAATAGTAAGGTTAAGGGTAATTGTACGAGTAATTGCTAGGGTAAGTACAAGCGTAAGTGCACATATAAGTGTTGTTGTATGGCTTATGATAAGGGTTAGGTTAAGGTTAAGGTTTATGTTAAGTGTAAGTGTAAGGCTAACGGAGACAGTAAAGGTAAGGGTAAGGGTAAGGGGAACGGTTAGGTTAAGGCTACAAGTACGTGTTAGGGTATGGGTTATGCTAAGGGAAAGGCTTAGGGTAAGGGTAAGTGTAAGGGTACGGGTCAGGGTAAGGGTTAGAGTAAGGGTTAGAGTTACGGTTAGGGTTAGAGTTACGGTTAGGGTTAGGGTAAGGGTAAGTGTTAGGGTAATGGTTAGGGTTAATTTTAGGGTTAGGGTGAGGGAAACGTAAGGGTAAGTATTAGGTTAATGTTAAGGGTAAGGTTACGGTTAAGAGTAAGTGTAAGTTTTAGGGTAAGGGTTAGGGTTAATGTAAGGGTCAGGGTAAGGGCTGGGATAAGGTTTAGGGTTAGGGTTAGGTTAAGGGTAAGGATTAGGGTAAGGGTAAGGGCATGGATAAGGATAAGTGTAAGTGTTAGGGTAAGGGTAATGTTAAAGGTAACAGTAAGTGTAAGGAGAAGGGTTAGGGTAAGGGTAAGAGAAAGGGTATTGGTAATGATAAGGGTGAGAGTTACAGTAAGGGTAAGATTTAAAGTAATGTTTAGTAAGATTTAAAGTAAGGTTTAGATTTAGGCTAAGGGTAAATGTAGCAGAAAGGGTAAGGTTTACTGTAAGGTTTAAGGTTTCGGCTTAGGTTAAGGGTAAGGGTAAGGGTAAGGGTAAGGGTAAGGGTAATTGTACGAGGAATTGCTAGGGTAAGTGTAAGCGTAAGTGTACATGTAAGTGTTGTTGTATGGCTTATGGTAAGGGTAAGGTCAAAAGTAAGGTTTATGTAAAGAGTAAGCGTAAGGGTAACGGATAGAGTAAGGGTATGGGTAAGGTTAAGGGTAACGGTAAGGTTAAGGGTACAAATATGTGTTAGGGTATGGGTTATGGTATGGGTAAGAATTATGGTAAGTAAAAGGGTAAGGGTAAGGGTAAGTGTAAGGGTACGTGTCAGGGTAAGGGTTAGAGTAAGGGTTGTTAGGGTTAGGGTAAGGTTAAGTGTTAGGGTAATGGTTAGGATTAGTTTAAGGGTTAAAGTCAGGAAAACGTGTGCGTAAGTATTAGGTTAATGTTAAGGGTAAGGTTAAGAGTAAGCGTAAGGTTTAGGGTAAGGGTTAGGGTTAATGTAAGGGTCAGGATAAGGGTTGGGGTACGGTTTAGCGTAAGGGTTAGGTTAAGGATAAGTGTTAGGGTAAGGGTAAGGTTAATGGTAACCGTAAGTGTAAAGGTAAGGGTTATGGTAAGGGTAAGAATAAGGGTATGGGTAATGGTAGCAGAAATGGTAAGGTTTCCGGTAAGGGTAAGTGTTAGGATAAGGGTAAGGTTTAGGGTTAGGGTAAGGGTAAGGGATAGGGTAAGGGTAAGAGTAAGGGAAAGGGAAAGGGTAAGGGTAAGGGTAAGGGTAAGGGTAGGGTAAGGGTAAGGGTTACGGTAAGGGTAAGGGTTACTGTAAGGGTACGGGTACGGGTAGAAGTATGTGTTAGAGTATGGGTTATGGTAAGGGTAAGGGTTAGGGTAAGGGTAAGTGTAGGGGTAATGGTTAGGGTTAATTTTAGGGTTAGGCTGAGGGAAAAGTAAGGGTAAGTATTAGGTTAAGGTTAAGGGTAAGGTTAAGGTTAAGTGTAAGTTTTAGGGTAAGGGTTAATGTAAGGGTCAGGGTAAGGGTTCAGGTAAGGTTTAGGGTTAGGGTTAGGTTAAGGTTAAGTGTTAGGGTAAGCGTAAGTTGTATGGATAAGGATAAGTGTAAGGGATAGGGTAAGAGTAAGTGTTAGGGTAAGGGTAAGGTTAATGGTAACCGTAAGTGTAAGGGTAAGGGTTAGGGTAAGGGTAAGCGTAAGGGGAAGGGGAAGGGGAAGTCTAAGGTTACGGGTCAGGGTTTAAAGTTAGAGTAAGGGTTAGGGTTAGGGTTAGGTAAGGATAAGTGTTAGGGTAATGGTTACGGTTAATTTTAGGGTTATGATGAGGGAAACGTAAGGGTACGTATTAGTTTAAGGGTAAGGTTAAAGTTAAGATTAAGTGTAAGGTTAATGTTAAGACTAAGTGTAAGGTTTAGGTTAAGGGTTAGGGTTAGAGTAAGGGTTAGGGTTAGGGTTAGGGTAAGGGTTAGGGTTAATGTAAGGGTCAGGGTAAGGGTTGGGGTAAGGTTTAGGTTAAGGGTAAAAGTAAGTATAATGGTAAGGGTAAGGGTGAGGGCTAGCGTAATGGTTAGATTTAAGCAAGGGTGAGGGTTAGGGTAAGGTTTAGAATTAGGCAAAGGGTAAGTGTAGCAGAAAGGGTAAGGTTTAGGATAAGGGTAAGTGTTAGGATAAGGGTAAGGTTTAGGGTTAGCTTAATAGTAAGGTTAAGGGTAATTGTACGAGTAATTGCTAGGGTAAGTGCAAGCGTAAGTGTACATGTAAGAGTTGTTGTATGCCTTATGATAAGGGTTAGGTTAAGGTTAAGGTTTATGTTAAGTGTAAGTGTAAGGCTAACGGAGACAGTAAAGGTAAGGGTAAGGGGAACGGTAAGGTTAAGGCTACAAGTACGTGTTAGGGTATGGGTCATGGTAAGGGAAAGGCTTAGGGTAAGGGTAAGTGTAAGGGTACGGGTCAGGGTAAGGGTTACAGTAAGTGTTAGAGTTACGGTTAGGGTTAGGGTAAGGGTAAGTGTTAGGGTAATGGTTAGGGTTAATTTTAGGACTTAGGGTGAGGGAAACGGAAGGGTAAGTGTTAGGGTAATGGTTAAGGGTAAGGTTAAGGTTAAGAGTAAGTGTAAGCTTTAGGGTAAGGATTAGGGTTAATGTAAGGGTCAGGGTAAAGGCTGGGATAAGGTTTAGGGTTAGGGTTAGGTTAAGGGTAAAGATTAGGGTAAGGGTAAGGGCATGGATAATGATAAGTGTAAGTGTTAGTGTAAGGGTAATGTTAAAGGTAACAGTAAGTGTAAGGAGAAGGGTTAGGGTAAGGGTAAGAGTAAGGGTATTGGTAATGATAAGGGTGAGGGTTACAGTAGGGGTAAGTGTAAGGTTTAGATTTAGGCTAAGGGTAAGTGTAGCAGAAAGGGTAAGGTTTACTGTAAGGTTTAGGCTTAGGTTAAGGGTAAGGTTAAGGGTAATTGTACGAGTAATTTTAGGGTTAGGTTAAGGTTAAGTGTTAGGGTAATGGTTAGGGTAAATTTAAGGGTTAAAGTCAGGAAAACATATGCGTAAGTATTAGGTTAATGTTAAGAGTAAAGTTAAGGTTAAGAGTAAGTGTAAGGTTTAGGGTAAGGGTTAGCGTTAATGTAAGCGTCAGGGTAAGGGTTGGGGTAAGGTTTAGGTTAAGGGTTAATGTAAGCATTATGATAAGGGTAAGGGTGAGTGTAGGGTAAGGTTTAGAATTAGGCAAAGAGTAAGTGTAGCAGAAAGGGTAAGGATTACGGTAAGGGTAAGTGCTAGGATAAGTGTAAGGTTGAGGATTAGGTTAAGGGTAAGGGTAATGGTTTGGTAAGGGTAAGGGTAAGGTTAATTGTACGAGTAGTTGCCAGGGTAAGTGGAAACGTAAGTGAACATGTAAGTGTTGTTCTATGGCTTATGGTAACGGTAAGGTTAAGAGTAAGTTTTATGTTAAGGATAAGTGTAAGAGTAACAAATAGAGTAAGGGTAAGGGTAACAGTAAGGTTAAGGGTAGAAGCATGTGTTAGAGTATGGGCTATGGTAAGGGTAAGGGTAGAGTAAGAGTAAGGGTAAGGGTATGTGTAAGCGTATGGTTCATTGTAAGGGTTACAGTAAGAGTTAGGGTAAGGGTAAGTGTTAGGGTAATGGTTAGGATTAGTTTAAGGGTTAAAGTCAGGAAAACGTATGCGTAAGTATTAGGTTAATGTTAAGGGTAAGGTTAAGAGTAAGTGTAAGGTTTAGGGTAAGGGTTAGGGTTAATGTAAGGGTCAGGGTAAGGGTTGGGGTAAGGTTTAGGGTAAGGGTTAGGTTAAGGATAAGTGTTAGGGTAAGGGTAAGGTTAATGGTAACCGTAAGTGTAAAGGTAAGGGTTAGGGTAAGGGTAAGAATAAGAGTATGGGGAAGGGTAAGGGTGAGGGTTAGGCTAAGGGTAAGTGTAGCAGAAAGGGTAAGGTTTACTGTAAGGTTTAAGGTTTCGGCTTCGGTTAAGGGTAAGGGTAAGGGTAATTGTACGAGGAATTCCTAGGGTAAGTGTAAGCGTAAGCGTACATGTAAGTGTACATGTAAGTGTTGTTGTATGGCTTATGGTAAGGGTAAGGTCAAGGGTAAGGTTTATATTAAGGCTTAGGGTAAGGGTAACGGATAGAGTAAGGGTAAGGGTAAGGTTAAGGGTAGCGGTAAGGTTAAGGGTACAAATATGTGTTAGGGTATGGGTTATGGTATGGATAAGAATTAGGGTGAGTATAAGGGTAAGGGTAAGTGAAAGGGTACAGGTCAGGGTAAGGGTTAGAGTAACGGTTAGGGTTAGGGTTAGGGTAAGGTTAAGTGTTAGGGTAATGGTTAGGGTTAGTTTTAGGGTTAAAGTCAGGAAAACGTATGCGTAAGTATTAGGTTAATGTTAAGGGTAAGGTTAAGGTTAAGAGTAAGTGTAAGGTTTAGGGTAAGGGTTAGGGTTAATGTAAGGGTCAGGGTAAGGGTTGGGGTAAGGGTTAGGTTAAGGATAAGTGTTAGGGTAAGGGTAAGGTTAATGGTAAACGTAAGTGTAAATGTAAGGGTTAGGGAAAGGGTAAGAATAAGGGTATGGGTAAGGGTAAGGGTGAGGGTTAGGCCAAGGGTAAATGTAAGGTTTAGATTTAGGCTAAGGGTAAGTATAGCAGAAAGGGTAAGGTTTACGGTAAGGGTAAGTGTTAGGATAAGGGTAAGGTTTAGGGTTAGGGTAAGGGTAAGGGTAAGGCTAAGGGTAAGGGTAAGGGTAAGGGTAAGGGTAAGGGTAAGGGTAAGGGCCACGGTAACGGTAACGGTAAGGGTAAGGGTTACGGTAAGGGTAAGAGTTACCGTAAGGGTACGGGTACGGGTAGAAGTATGTGTTAGAGTATGGGTTATGGTAAGGGTAAGGGTTAGGGTAAGGGTAAGTGTAGGGGTAATGGTTAGGGTTAATTTTAGGGTTAGGCTGAGGGAAAAGTAAGGGTAAGTATTAGGTTAAGGTTAAGGGTAAGGTTAAGGTTAAGTGTAAGTTTTAGGGTAAGGGTTAATGTAAGGGTCAGAGTAAGGGTTCAGGTAAGGTTTAGGGTTAGGGTTAGGTTAAGGTTAAGTGTTAGGGAAAGCGTAATTTGTATGGATAAGATAAGTGTAAGGGATAGGGTAAGGGTAAGTGTTAGGGTAAGGGTAAGGTTAATGGTAACTGTAAGTGTATGGGTAAGGGTTATGGTAACGGTATTAGTAAGGGGAAGGGGAAGGGCTAGTCTAAGGTTCTGGCTCAGGGTAAAAGTTAGAGTAAGGTTTAGGGTTAGGTAAGTATAAGTGTTAGGGTAATGGTTACAGTTAATTTTAGGGTTATAATGAGGGAAACGTAAGGGTATGTATTAGTTTAAGGGTAAGGTTAAAGATAAGATTAAGTGTAAGGTTTAGGTTAAGGGTTAGGTTTAGAGTAAGGGTTAGGGTTAGGGTTAGGGTTAGGGTTAGGGTTAGGGTTAGGGTTAGGGTCAGGGTCAGGGTCAGGGTCAGGGTCAGGGTCAGGGTTAGGGTTAGGGTTAGGGTTAGGGTTAGGGTTAGGGTTAATGTAAGGGTCAGGGTAACGGTTGGGGTAAGGTTTAGGTTAAGGGTAAAAGTAAGTATAACGGTAAGGGTAAGGGTGAGGCTTAGGGTAATGGTTAGATTTAGGTAAGGGTGAGGGTTAGGGTAAGATTTAGAATTAGGCAAACGGTAAGTGCAGCAGAAAGGGTAAGGTTTAGGATAAGGGTAAGTGCTTTCATAAGGGTAAGGTTTAGGGTTAGCTAAATTGTAAGGTTAAGGTTAAAGGTACGAGTAATTGCTAGGGTAAGTCAAGCGTAAATTTACATGTAAGTGTTGTTGTATGGCTTATGATAAGGGTTAGGTTAAGGTTAAGGTTTATGTTAAGTGTAAGTGTAAGGCTAACAGAGACAGTAAAGGTAAGGGTAAGGGGAACGGTAAGGTTAAGGCTACAAGTACGTGTTAGGGTATGGGTTATGGTAAGGGTAAGGGTAAGTGTAAGGTTATGGGTCAGGGTAAGGTTTAGAGTAAGGGTTAGAGTTACGTTTAGGGTTAGGGTAAGGGTAAGTGTTAGGGTAATGGTTAGGGTTAATTTTAGGGTTAGGTTGAGGGAAACGTAAGGGTAAGTGTTAGGGTAATGGTTAAGGGTAAGGTTAAGGTTAAGAGTAAGTGTAAGTTTTAGGGTAAGGGTTAGGGTTAATGTAATGGTCAGGGTTAGGGCTGGGATAAGGTTTAGGGTTAGGGTTAGGTTAAGGGTAAAGATTAGGCTAAGGGTAAGTGTAAGGTTTAGATTTAGGCTAAGGGTAAGTGTAGCAGAAAGGGTAAGGTTTACTGTATGGTTTAGGCTTAGGTTAAGGGTAAGGGTAAGCGTAAGGGTAATTGTACGAGTAATTTTAGGGTTAGGGTAAGGTTAAGTGTTAGGGTAATGGTTAGGGTTAATTTTAGGGTTAGGGTGAGGGAAACGTAAGGGTAAGTATTAGGTTACAGCTAAGGTTAAGGTTAAGAGTAAGTGTAAGGTTTAGGGTAAGGGTTAGGGTTAATGTAAGGGTCAGGGTAAGGGTTGGGGTAAGGTTTAGGGTAAGGGTTAGGTTAAGGATAAGTGTTAGGGTAAGGGTAAGGTTAATGGTAACCGTAAGTGTAAAGGTAAGGGTTAGGGTAAGAGTAAGAATAAGGGTATGGGTAATGGTAAGGGTGAGGGTTAGGCTAAGGTTAAGTGTAAGGTTTAGATTTACGCTAAGGGTAAGTGTAGCAGAAAGGGTAAGGTTTACGGTAAGGGTAAGTGTTAGGATAAGGGTAAGGTTTAGGGTTAGGTTAAGGGTAAGGGATAGGGTAAGGGATTGGGTAAGGGATAGGGTAAGAGTAAGGGTAAGGGTAAGGGTAAGAGTAAGAGTTAGGGTAACGGAAAGCGTAAGGGTACGGGTGGAAGTATGTGTTAGAGTATGGGTTATGATAAGGGTAAGGGTTAGGGTAAGAGTAAGTGTAAGGGTATGTTTAAGTGTACGGGTCACTGTAAGTGTTAGAGTAAGGGTTAGGTTAGGGGTAACTGTTAGGGTAATGGTTAGGGTTAATTTTAGGGATAGTGTGAGGAAAACGTAAAGGTAAATATTAGGTTAAGGTTAAGAGCAAGTGTAAGGTTTAGGTTAAGGGTAAGGGTTAATGTAAGCGTCCTGGAAAGGGTTCAGGTAAGGTTTAGGGTTAGAGTTAGGTTAGGGTTAAGTGTTAGGAAACGGGTAAGTTGTATGTATAAGAATAAGTGTAAGAGTAAGGGTATTGGTAAAGATAAGGGTGAGGGTTAAGGATAAGGTATAAGGATAAGGGTATTTAAATTTTTTAATTCAATTTATTTTAAATTAAAATTTTTTAATTTAATTAATTAATATTTTAATTGTACGAGTAATTGCTAGGGCAAGTTTAAGCGTAAGTGTACATTTAAGTGTTGTTGTGTGGCTTATTGTAAGGGTAAGGTTAAGTGTTAGGGTAATGGTTATGGTTAATTATAGGGTTAGGGTGAGAAAAACGTAAGATTAAGTATTAGCTAAAGGTTAAGGGTAAGGTTAATGTTAAGAGTAAGTGTAAGGTTTAGGGTAAGGGTTAGGTTAAGGATAAGTGTTAGGGTAAGGGTAAGGTTAATGGTAACCGTAAGTGTAAAAGTAAGGGTTAGGATAAGAGTAAGAATAAGGGTATGGGTAATGGTAAGGGTTAGGGTTAGGCTAAGGGTAAGTGTAAGGTTTAGATTTAGGCTAAGGGTAAGTGTAGCAGAAAGGGTAAGCTTTACGGTAAGGTTTAAGGTTTAGGGTTAGGTTAAGGGGAAGGGGAAGGGGAAGGGGAAGGGGAAGGGGAAGGGTTGGAGTAAGGTATAGGGTAAGGGTAAGGTTATGGTTAAAGGAAAGAGTAAGGGTAAGGAAAAAGTAAAGGTAAGGATTTGGGTAATGGTAAGGGTGAGAAGGTTTAGGGTAAGGGTTACGGTAAGGGTTAGGTAACGCAGTGTACAACCTGGGACGTCACACGCAGAGCTGCCTCTGGCAAGGTGAGTGAGGAACAGATGTAGCAGTTGTTGTGTTGTAGGTCTCACTGTTCCTCTAAGCATCCCCTCTTTGTCTTTTAGAGGTGTTGTAGCTGTTTGAAGAGGGTAGATTGAAGCATCTGCCTCGGGGGCTGGTAAGCGGCAGAGGTAAGGGAGCAGATGAGAGTAACTTACCTAGTTGTGCTGTGTCTTTGGATGCTGCATCGGCCTATGCGTTTCTTTTTCTTTCACAGGTGTCTCGCACAGGGTCAAAGGAGCAAACTGCACTCTGAAGAGCTGTGTAAGAAGAGGGGCTGGTCATGAGCTGGGTTGGAGCAGAACGACCAAGTAGCACAAGGTGACTATGAAAGGTGTCCGTCTTGCTTTGCAGGTGCTGTGGCAGGCTCTCCACAGAAGTGGATAAGGATATGAGATAAGGCCAGAGAGCGACAAGGAGCGGCACGTGCAGGGATGGTTTTGAAGCGCTGCGGTGGCTTACTCTTCTGTTCATCAGGTGCCACAGGCAAGGTGGGTTGTAACATCAGTCGTTATATTTGCATGAAAGCAGTTCACTTGAATGCCACAGTGCATCTGAGTAGGGTGTTCTAGCAGAACAAGCTTGTCTGGCACAGCGGTGCCTGATGGCAGTGTGTTTCCTCAGGTGAAGAGGTGCCTGAAGCCCCATCCTATCTAGCCTGCACACAATTATCTGAGAATGAAAGCTGCTTTCCAGTAATTCAAAAAGCCAAGTTACGTCTCAGCCTTGAGCATCTCGGGCTTTTGGGCTTTTTTTTTTTTTACAGACACTGTAACATTTGGCACCAGCACTAATACTTTTTTTGGCATATGTTTAGCGTTTGGGGCCTGTGTCTGGGATTTGGGCCCTGTCTCGAACCACTGGGGCTTTGTCCTGGGTTTTGGAGCCTGCCTCTAGAGTTCAGGGCCTGTGATTAGGCTTTTGGGGTCTGTGTCTGGGGGCCGGTATCTGGGGGCAAGGGGGGAGCTGCTTGTAGACCCTTGGGGCCGGCATTGAGGGGGTTGGGAGCTGACTCTACACCTTTGGGGCCTGCTTCTGGGGGCGGGGGGGGGTTGAGACCAGCATCTGGGGGAGGGGTGGGAGCTCTTTGTATTCCTTTGGAGCCTGTGTCGGGGGGCGGGGGGGGGGGGAAGGGGAGGGTTGGTTGGGAGGTGCTTGTACACTGTTGGAGCCTGGGTTGAGGGAGGAGGTTTGGAGCTGCTTCTACACCTTTGGGCCTGGCATCGGGGGTAGGGGGTTGGGTGCTGGTTGTAGGGGCCTGTGTTTGGGGGGGGGGCTTGGGACCTGCGTCTGGGGGAGGGGTGGGAGCTGCTTGTACACCTTTGGGGCCTGCATGTGTGGGGGGTCAGGGCCTGTGTCTAGCGGGCTGGGAACTGCTTGTACAATGTAGGAATCTGTTTCTGCAGGGTGGCTGGGAGCTGTTTGTACAACTTTGGGGCCAGCATCTGGGGGTGGCTGGGAGCTGCCTGTACACTGTAGGGGCCTGTGTTTGTGGGGGGCTTGGGGGCCTCCCTCGGGTGGGGGGGGAGGGTTGGGAGCTGCTTGTATAGGGTAGGGGGCCTGCCTGGCAGGGGTTGGGAGCTGCTTGTAGAATTTGGGTCCCTGTGTCTGGGGAGGGGGTTGGGGCCTGTGTCTCAGGGGTGTTGGGAACTGGTTGTACACCTTTGGGTCCTGTCTCAGGGGGGGAGCTACTTGTACACTTTTGGGGTCTTTATTTGAGGGGGGTTGGGAGTTGCTCATGCATTCTAGGTGCCTCCCTTTTGAAAAGGGTTGGGGCCTGCATCTGTGGGTGGTTGGGAGCTGCTTGTACACTATAGGGGCCATGGTCTTGGAGGGGGGTCTGGGCTGTTTATACACCTCTGTGGCCTGTGTTTGGGGGGGGGGGGGGTGGGCCTGTGCCTGGGGGAGTTGGGAGGTGCTTGTTCACTCTAGGAGCCTCCATTTGGGGGTCTTTGGGGCCTCCCTTTGAGGGGGAGGGAGTTGGGAGTTGGTTGTACACCTCCGCATCCCATGTCTTGGGGAGGGGGGGGGGGAGTGGGACCGGTCTCTGAAGGGGCGGGTTGTGAGCTGCTTGTACACCTGTGTCGGGGGGGAGGGTAGGGGGGGTGGCGGGGGGCGGGCCCGGGTCTTGGGCCAGTGTTTGGGTGGAGTCCAGTTCTTGGGAGGGGGTGGTGGGGTAGGAGCTGCTTGTGGGCAGTTGGGGTCTGCATCTGGGTGTGGTTGGTGCCTGCTTCTGTTGGCAGTTTGGGGCCTGCTCGTAGACTTGTGCAGCCTGGGTTTGGGGGCTTTTCTGTAACGTTTGGGGTCTGCATTTTTGCTTTGGGATGCATCTTGAGCTTTTGAGGCCTAGCAGTAGCATTTGGGGCCTGCATCTGGGGCTTTTCTGTAGCATTTTGGTTGCGTATTTGTGATTTGGGGCCTGTATCGTGGGTTTTGCCTTTTTTGTAGTTTCCATCTTTGTGTGTGTGTGTTTCGTTGTTGGTTGTCTGGGGTTAGGGGCAGTTTGGGGTTTGGATTAAGGTCAGTGTCATTAGCGTTAGGGGGTTGATAATAAGGGTTAGGGTTGTGGTTAGAGTTGTTAGGTTTAAGGGGAATAAGGATTTCAGGGTAAGGGGATCAAGGTTGTGGGAATAAAAATGTTGTTTTTGCGCAGTTACATCCTGTAGAGGGAAGGAAGGTGGTATTGAGATATGCTTGCAGTGATAAGACAGCTTAACAGTGTGAAATGAGTTCATCTGATTCGTGTCAATATGGAACAATGCTAGGGCCGCATGATATGATGAAAAGTCTAAGAAAACCAGAGTGGTTAATATATATAGTTCTTGAATCTTGCAAAGGAATGGTCCAGCAATTCCGGTCAATAGAGGATAAGAGAACAAAGGGGTTTCAGAATAACTGCTAACTATTACAACTGTTGCATGGGACACTATGCAAGTGTCTGCCATCCAGCCAAGATGGACAAAGGAGATGGACAAGAGAAAAGCCTGGGAGGAAGACTACGAGCCTTCAGTACGAGCGGCCCCCAGAGGGACCACCGGAGACTGATAACGCCTGCACCAGTGGGAGGGTTTGGATTCTGGGAACTAATTAGAATAACCCTGCCTTTTGTAGAAGTAGTAATGAATATGTATTAGCCTAGCAGCATAAAAACCAGCCGCCTAATGTAACTTGTGTGCGTCTTGGTGGAGCAGAGACTCCTGGCGCACCCAGCGCTGCTTGCTTACCTCTATTCATTTAATAAATTGTAAATTTCAATTGCAATCCTATTTGGGACCCAGTCATTTATTACAAGTGGGCTCTCGTCCGGGAGGGCTTTGGTTCCTGATTTCTGGTTTGATCTAGGAGAGGCACCCCCACCATTTGGTGGCTGCTGTTTGAGTCAGGTCGGAACTAATGGCATCTTAAACCTGAATAAAGGTAAGCAAAGTTTCTGATTCTTTTTTTCAGCTCCCTTGCCAGCTGCAGCACTATATTTTGCCCATAATTGTGTGTGTGAAGATCCGAACGAAGATGACAGAGTCGTAAGCATTTAAAGCGTATACCGTTCGGTTGGGTGGGGTTCGGTTGCCTGTGTGTGTAAGAGTGTGACTGAGATGGAACTTAGTTCCGAAGCGATTGTGGAGGTCTTCTAACCGCGGTTCCAATCTCCCGCGAGGGACTTGGCCGGTGAAGGACCGAAGGGATTCCTATAGGATTTGTGGGTGTGTGATAGGTCCTCGACCCCCTGCAAGACACTCTTACTAAGGTAACCAAGGGCTATGGGAATTGCCAGAGTAAAATTCCTAGATGGGTCAGACAAAATCAAAGACCAGAGACCAGAAGAAAGGGAGCAAATTACCAGTCATACCACCAGAAAGTCCATTAGGAATAACGATTCGAAATTGGAATGATAGGGACCCCAGAAAAGGAAAAAGTAAATTAAAAATGGTCCAGTATTGTGTGACAGAATGGCCAAAGGAGCCTTTAAGACTACATGTCTTTTGGCCTGTTTTTGGAACCTTCGAAGACTGAATTTTCCAGGCCTTAAATATCCATGTTAATTCAAAGGAACCTTTTAGCCAGGAAGAAAGTGATTATGCAGGATTATGGATCAGGAGGACTTCACGTCCTTTTCCAGCCTCAATATTTACACTAAAAGCAGGTAAGAAATTTGAAGAAGAAGAAGAACATGAAAAAGAAAAAGAAGATAAACGTGAGCCGTTGGATAAGCTACCACCTCCATATCCTAACAATCCACCCCCGGCGGCTCCCCCTCCGGTGGCTGTGGTATCGCCACCAGTACCACCGTTGCCCCAGCTTCCACCACCAACAGCACCAGAATTAGACCGACCTCCGGCCGCATGCAGGAGAAGCAGGACGGAAGTATCTGAGAGGGCTTCTCTATATCCCTTAAGGGAGGTAACTGGTGTATAACTGGTGCGCGTCTTGGTGGAGCAGAGACTCCCGGCGTACCCAGCACTGTTTGCTTACCTCTATTCATTCAGTGAATTGTAAACTTTGATTGTAATCCTATTTGGGACTTTTATTTATTATAACAGACAACCTTGTAAAACGCAGACAACCAGAACCCTTACAGCAATTAGGTGGAAATCACGGCGTAAGAAACATTACCACCTCAAAGAGTAAAAACCTCAAAAGAAATGTGACTTGTAACAGGCCAGCAGCTGTGTATTTTCTGTGAAGCACCAGCTAGATTATGAACCTTGAATAGCACAGTTAAAGGGGAAACAGGGGAGGGTCGGGAGGGTCCCGGTCCTCGGCAGAAAAAAAAAGTGTATAAACTGTGTATGGAATTAGTAGGCACCCTCCTGCTTGTGGGACACCCGCCATTGTAATCTCGAATAATAATGCTACTGTACTGAGATCCTCGACTCAGCCTATGCTATTTGCTACAGATTGATTCAGGGTTTTAAGGTTTCAGGGATTGGGCACTAGGGTTGGGTTTCAGGGTAAGGGGTTTCAGGGTTTATGTTTAGGATTTTAAGGTTTTTAGGGTTGGAGTTTTAACGGTTAGGGTTTTAAGGATTTGGGGGTTAGGGTTTTAAGGGTTTCAGGGTTAGCGTGTTAGGGTATTAGAGTTTTTTGGGTTGTAGTGTTGATATGTTTTTTAGGGTTAGAGTCTTAAGGTTTTATTTTTGGTCAGTTATTTACGGTTAGGGTTTTAAGATCTTTTTTTTTTTTTTTTTTTTTTTTTTTCAGGTTAGGTTCTCCAGGTCCAGGGTTTTGAGTATCCTAATTTTGGGGGTTTGGATTTTGCGCATCTTAATTTTTGGGGTTAGGCTTTTGTGTGCCCTAATTTTTGGGGATAGGCTTTCAAGCATCCTAAGTAATTGGGTTAGGGTTTTGAGCATCTTAATATTTCCAGGATAGGGTTTGGAGCATCCTAAGATTTCGGGAAAGGGTTTTGAGCATCTCAATGTTTCCAGGATAGGGTTTTGAGCGTCCTAAGTTTTTGGAATAGGGTTTGGAGAGTCCTAAGTTTTCTGGATAGAGTTTGGAGCGTCCTAATGTTTTCGGGATAGGGTTTTGAGCGTCCAAAGTGTTATAAGTTGCTCCCTTAATTAATTTTCATAGAGCATTGTATTAATCATAGAAAGGAATTTATTGAGTGAGCAAACATCAAGCAAAACAGCACTGGGCGGCCGGGGAGTCTCAGCTCCGCCAACGGCACGCACCTCACCCCCGCCAGAGTCCCTTTTTATTTATATTTTGCTAATTCCGGGATTACGCAGCACATCCTGGTATATTCTGCGACTGCGCGCACTGTTGCTAGGGGGTCGTCTCTGTCCCTCTGGTGGTCGTGAAGATGAAGGCCGTAGTCTTCCTCGGCGTTGTGGTTCAACTTCTTTTATTATTTGGTCATGTTGGCCCAGCGTTAGACAGGAAGGCATGTATGTCGATACACTACTTTAGCAACTTATCAGGAGATGGTTACATGAGCTTTGCAACTGTGTCTTTGAACAAAAGAGGCAACTGAGATGCAGAAGGAGAATGAGTTGGGGGGTCTATTTTTTGTTACGTTAAGCAAAAGAATTTTCATAATGTCTAGGCAAGCATTATGAAGCTCCTTACTTCAGCAGGGAGCTTTCGCAACTCCCGCTCCTCAAACAGAACTCCTTGTTTTTATAATACAAAAGACAATGAGCAAACATTTATGGTGTATTACCCTAAGTTTTTGGGTTAGGGTTTTTTGCGTCTTAATGTTTTGGGGTTAGGGTTTGGAGCGCCCTAAGTTTTTGGGCTAGGGCTTTGAGCATTCCTAACGTTTTGGGTTGGGTTTGGGTTTTGAGCATCCTAAGATTTTGGGTTGGGGGTTTTAGGCATAGGTCTTCAGGGGTTTAGTGTGGTAAATAGTTTGGGTTAGGTCTGTAGGGGTTTCGAGGTTTTTTGGATGTTAGGGCTTGAGGCTTTTTTTGTAAGGGCGGTGAGGGTTCCAGTGAGTGCTGGTAAATGCAGTTCTCGAGCACTCGGCCTGTGATTGGCCATGCTGGCTGTGCGGGGAATGCTGGTAGGTGTAGTTTTCCGGCACTGGGAGGCCATGTTGTGTGCCCAGAGCATGCCGGGAGATGTAGTTCTCGGGACTCCGGACTTCCGGGAGGCCATGTTGCGTACCCAGAGTATGCCGGGAAATGTAGTTTTCGGATTCGGGACTTCCGGGAGGCCATGTTGAATGCCCAGAGCATACCGGGAGATGTAGTTCTCGGCAACTAGGGTTAGGGGCTAGGGCTGGGGCTAGAGTTAGGGTTTCGGGTGAGGGTTGGGGTTGGGGGTTATTGTTAGGCTTAGAGGGTTAGGGTTAGGCTTAGAGGGTTAGGGTTAGGGATAGGTTAGGGGTAGGTTTAGAGGGTTAGGGTGAGGGTTAGGGGTTAGGGGTTGGGGTTGTGGTTAGGGTTAGAGTAAGGGTTAGGGTGAGAGTATTAGGGTTAGGGTTTGGGTTCAGATTAGGGTACGGGTAAGGGTTAGGGCAAGGGTAAGTGTTAGGGTAAGGCTAAGGGTAAGGGTTAGGGTAAGGCTGAGGGTGAGGATAAGGTTTAGGTTTAGGCAAAGGGTTAGGTTTATGGTAAGTGTTAGCGTAAGGGTTAGGGTTAAGAGTTAGGGTAAAGGATAGAGTAATGGTAAGGATAAGGGTAGGGTAAGGATTAGGGTAAGCGTTAGGGTTAGGGTTAGAGGGTTAGGGTTAGGGTTAAGGTTAGGGTTAGGGTTAGGGTTAGGGTTAGGGTTAGGGTTAGGGTTAGGGTTAGGGTTAGGATTAGGGATACGGTTAGGGTTAGGGTTAAGGTTAGAATTCTGTTAGGGTTAGGGTTAGGGTTAGGGTTAGGGTTAGGGTCTTAGGTTTAGAGTTAGGGTTAGGGTTAGGGATACCGTTAGGGTTAGGGTTAGAATTCTGTTAGGGTTAGGGTTAGGGTTAGGGTAAGGGTTAGGTTTAGGGTTAGGGTTAGGGTTAGGGGTAGTGTTAGGGTTAGGGTTAGGGTTAGGGTTAGGGTTGTTAGGGTTAGGGTTAGGGTCTTAGGGTTAGGGTTAGGGTTAGGGTTAGGATTAGGGATACAGTTAGGGTTAGGGTTAGGGTTAGAATTCTGTTAGGGTTAGGGTTAGGGTTAGGGTCTTAGGTTTAGAGTTAGGGTTAGGGTTAGGGTTAGGGATACCGTTAGGGTTAGGGTTAGGGTTCGAATTCTGTTAGGGTTAGGGTTAGGGTTAGTGTTAGGGTTAGGGTTAGGGATAGGGTTAGGGTTAGGGTTAGGGTTAGGGTTACCGTTAGGGTTAGGGTTTGGGTTAGGGTTAGGGTTAGGGTTAGGGTTAGGGTTAGGGTTAGGTTTAGGGTTAGGGTTAGGGTTAGGGTTAGGGTTTCATTAGGGTTCGGGTTATGGCAAGGGCTAGGTTTGGGGTTAGGGTTAGGGTAAGGGTTAGGGTTAGCGTTAGTGTTCTCTTAGGGTTAGGGTTAGGGTTAGGGTTAGGGTTAGGGTTAGGGTTAGGGTTAGGGTTAGGGTTAGGGTTAGGGTTAGGGTTAGGGTTCGGGTTCGGGTTAGGGTTAGGGTTAGGGTTAGGGTTAGGGTTAGGGTTAGGGTTAGGGTTAGGGTTAGGGTTAGGGTTAGGGTTAGGGTTAGGGTTAGGGTTAGGGTTAGGGTTAGGGTTAGGGTTAGGGTTAGGGTTAGGGTTAGGGTTAGTGTTCTCTTAGGGATATGGTTAGGGTTAGGGTTAGGGTTAGGTTTAGGGTTCGGGTTAGGGTTAGGGTTAGGGTTAGTGTTCTCTTAGGGTTAGGATTAGGGTTAGGGTTAGGGTTAGGGTTAGGGTTAGGGTTAGGGTTAGGGTTAGGGTTAGGTTTAATGTTCTCTTAGGGTTACTGTTAAGTTTAGGGTTAGGGTTAGGTTTAGGGTTAGGGTTAGTATCAGGGTTCTCTTAGGGTTAGGGTTCTCTTTGGGTTAGGGTTAGGTTAAGGGTTAGGATTAGGGTTAGGGTTAGGGTTAGGTTTAGTGTTCTCTTAGGGTTAGGGTTTATGGTTAGGGTTAGGTTTAGTGTTCTCTTAGGGTTAGGGTTAGGGTTAGGGTTAGGGTTAGGGTTAGGGTTAGGGTTAGGGTTAGGGTTAGTGTTAGCGTTAGGGTTAGGGTTAGAGTTAGGTTTCTCTTAGGTTTAGGGTAAGGGTTAGTATTAGGGTTAGGGTTAGGGTTAGGGTTAGGTTTAGGGTTAGGGTTAGTGTCAGGGTTCTCTTAGGGTTAGGGTTCTCTTAGGGTTAGGATTAGGGTTAGGGTTAGCGTTCGGGTTAGGTTTAGGGTTAGGGTTAGGGTTAGGGTTAGGGTTGGGGTTAGTGTTCTCTTAGGGTTAGGGTTAAGTTTAGGGTTAGGGTTAGTTTTAGGGTTAGGGTTAATGTCAGGCTTCTCTTAGGGTTAGGGTTCTCATTGTGTTA